>NW_006399844.1:2779180-2788984 GCF_000299155.1 Elephantulus edwardii | reverse complement strand
GGCATCAATTCTCCTTCTATCCTCCCTGGTCATTGTCCAACTCTCTGATGCATAACAAGTGATTGCGAAGACCATGGCCTGTATCAGACGCACCCTAGTCTCCAGAGAGACACCATTGCTCTTCAGTACTTTGGAGAGGTCCCTGAGAGCAGACTTTCCCATGGCAATGTGCCTTTTAATTTCCTGGCATAGTGTCGTAGAAAACTGACAGGTCATCAGGAAGTGCAATCAACTAAACACTCTTGAGTTTTTGTTTTTATTTGTTTGTTTTTGTGATTTTTCACCTTCCTCGTCTATCCTTCATCTTAGAAATACTGTTCCTGGAGCTCCCGGTTTCTGCTCCAGTCAGAACTGGTTGCTGTCTAAAACTGCTGGTCGGCTATTATATTCAAACTCCCTTTCTCTCTTCTTGACTGGAGTCCCTGCTTCCAGATTCCTCTGTATTTCTTTGTCTTCTTTGTGCCTCATCAAAATGAGAAGTACGTCTTCTTGTAACTTTTAGGAAAAAAGATGAATGTGATGAAAATGCTTTTTACTTTTTAAAAAATATTTTTATCTTGCTCTGTATGGAAATGTGAGAAAGTAATTTCCCTTAGAGATTTGAAGGCCTTTCCTTATGATCTTTTAGGTTCTAATACTGCTGTTGATCATTTCAATGCCTTTCTGATTTTTAATATGTGATCTGATTATACTCTTTGGGTGTTTTTCGAACTTTCATTTGAACTTCATTGTTGTAAATCTTATGATGATTTTACTCATAAGTCCTTTAAACCTAGAAACTTGTACGTTTCAATTATGTAAAGTTTTGTTTAAGTATATTTTGAGTCATTTTCTCTATTTCAGTTTCTTTAGCTTTAGGAATTTTGCTCAGTTAGACTTCGGATGTTCTGGGCACATTTTCTAATGTGTTTATCATTTCCCATGACCTTGTCTGTTTTTTTCTATTTGGAAATATTTTCAAAACTGAGGAGAACATGAAGTATTTGCTGTAGGAGGTCTAAGTCTTGTAGTCTTCAACACGAATTGAAGCTTAACATCAAGAAGATAATGATTCTCACCACAGGGCCAACTGGCAGCACCGTAATGGATGGAGAAGACATAGAGTGTTGTTAACAATTTCAGCTTGCTTGGCTCCAGAACCAACATTATTGGCACCAGAAGTTAGGAAATAAAAAGATGAATTACACTGGGGAAGTCTGCCATCAGGGACCTCTCCAAAGTACTAAAGAGCAATGATGTCAGTCTAGAGAATAAGGTGCACCTGATCGAGGTCATATTCTTTGCAATTACTTGCTACGCATCTGAGAGCTGGGCAATGACTAAGGATGACAGAAGAAGATTTGATGCCTTTGTGTTGTGGTGCTGGAGAAGAGACTTGAATATACCATGGATCATCAAGAAAACAAATAGATCTGTCTTGGAGAGGGTGAAAAGAAGTTTCTCCTTGGAAGCTAGGATTTTGAAGCTCCGTCTTACATACTCTGGGCATGTGGCCAGGAGAGACCAGTCCTTGGAGTGGGACATCATGCTCAGAAGGGTGCAGGGACAGTGCAGGAGAGGAAGACCGGGATGAGATGGATTGATAGAGTAACTGGGGCAATGACAGTAGGTGTGTCAAAGTGAGACTGGCTCAGGACAGGGCAGGCTTCAAAGCTGTTGTACACAGGGTCGCTATAAGTCACAGGTGACTCAATGACACATAACAATGACAACACGTGAGGATGTACATCAGAGATTCACCCATCTAGTTTCTTTTCCATACTTACTTTTGTTTATTGTGATTACAGTGTAAGTTTACAAAGCATACTGTTTGTTTAATCAATAATTTGTGTGCATTTTGCTCCATAATATTAATTACAACACTCAAAATGTCTGATTGTGTGTTCATTTCTTATTGTCTTTCTCTTCACCTTTTGTTGCTGTTGCCAGGTGTTGTTGAGTTCGGCTCACGGTGATTCTCTGAACAATGGATCTGAAACTTGCTGTTTCCTGTGCCGTCCTCACCACGTCTGATACACTCGAGCCGATTGTCACAGTCACTGTATCAACTTACCTCACTGAGGTTCTTCCCCTCTTTCCTTGATCCTCCACCTTTTTAAGCACGAAGTCCTTTTCCAAGAACTGTTACCTCCTAACAACATGCCCAAAATATGGGAGATGAAGCTTCACCATCTTTGCCTCTAAAGGACATGCTGGTTGCAATTTCTCCAAGACATAATTGTTTGATTTCTTGGAAGTCTATGAGATATTCAAGACCCTTCTTGCATGCCACAACTCACAGGTATTGATTCTTTTTCTGTCATCCTTATTCATTGTCCACCTTTGATTGCACAGCAAATAATTGAAAAGACCATGGCTTGACTTGGGTGTGCTTCAGTCTTTAAACTAACATCACTTCTTAGCACTTTGGAGAGGTCCTTGACACCAGATTTCCCCATTATATCTTATTTTCTTGACTGCTGGTACCAAGGGTGTTGATTGTGGATCCAAGCAAGATTAAATTGCTGACAACTTCAGTCTTTTCTCCTTCTACCATGATGTTGCCTATTGGTTCAATGGTGAGTGGTTTTGTTTCCTTGATGTTGAGATGTAATCCATATTGAAGGCTGTAGTCTTTGATCTTCTGTAGCAATCATTTCAAGCCCTCTCCATTTTCATTAAGCAAGGTTGTGTCATCTGCATAGCATAGGTTATTGATGAGTCTTCCTTCAATCTTGATGTTACATTACTCTTCATAAAATCCAGCTTCTCACATGCTTTGCTCAGTATATGGATTGAACTGGTATGAAGAAAGACTCCAGCCCTGACACAAGCCCTTTTTTATTTAAAACTATGCAGTTTCCCCTTTCTGTGCTCATACAATAGCCTCTTGGTCCCGTTAAGGTTTTGCATTAGCACAATTAAGTGTTCTGGGATTCCCATTCTTCTCAATGTCACGCATTAGTAAGTATTCATTACCTACTATTCAAATTTCTACTCCCTGTTTCCCTTCTCTGGTAACTAGTATGATTCTCTCTCTGGATAAGCCTTTCTTTTTAGCTTTTTATGAATGTGGTCTTATACAATATTTGTTCTTTCTTCATTGGCTCTATTGTATCTGTGTGGTTCTTTATTTTGTTTGTTTTGTTTTAGTGTCTTTACATTAGAGTCTTGTATCTTTTTAACATTGAAATGTGAGATATTCCAGAGAATCTGGACAACTTCTCATGGCATGGGTGGGGCTTGTCCAGTGTTGGGTTACCATTGAGATGGTCCTGAAGGCATCAAGCTATTTTGCCAAGGGACCTTCAGTTGTCAGCATCTTTAGGTCTCTGTTGCAGGTCAGTGTAATTACCTACCAATATCCCATTACAAGGATTGAAGTTTTTCCATTTCCTAATTTTCCAGCATACAATATAACAATCCACACCTCCTCTCTGCCTATGATGAGTTCGATGTCCTTGAATTCAGTTTCCTTGGTACAATGTCTCTAAAAGGAAAGAATTTAAAAAAATCCTCAATCTTTTACACAGGAGATGCAGGGTGTCTGATTACATCAGGTGGAGAAGGGTATTTAGGGACACATTTTTTAAAAGAGTTCTCATGGTTTTTGTTATTAAAATATTTAGCTTCTGATCAAAAAGGCAGAGGTTCAAACTCAGCAGCCACTTAATAAAAGCAAGATGACACGGCCTGCTTTAGCCAAGATTGATAGCTTCAGAAATCCAATGGGGCAGTGTTCCGTTCTGTCCTGTGGGGTCACTATGCATCATTACTATGAACCAACTTGACAGCAGTGTATGGGTCACATTTCTTTCACAAATGAAGGAGTTTGTCTTTTGCTTTTCAAGGAGAGGAGCGAACTGGGGGGGGGGGAGAAAAGTTCAACAATGAATGAATGGAATTCTAAAATCTCTGTAGATGTTTATTGAAATTAATAATAATAATTTAAAAAATTTAAAATAAAAAAAATTCCACCCAGAAAAAAAAATCAATTCTTTTTTTTTTTTTAGTCTCACTGACATCTCATTTTGGGGGTACTTTTTGCTTATATTCCAGAATATTTCAGGATCCTGGAATGGAAAATGATTAGTGGGGGGTGTGTGTGTGTGTGTGTGTGAGAGAGAGAGAGAGAGAGAGATGTATTTATAATAGATTTTTAAAAAATTGTATTGAAGGCTGCGTAATGGAGTGGACTGGGGGTATTGTATAACAGTAAAAGAATTTTACTTTTCAAAGAGAAGAGCGAGCTAGGGGGAGGGGTGGGCAGGGAGAAAAATGCAACAATGAATGAATGGAAATCCAAAGTCTCTGTAAATGTTCATTAAAATTAATGATAAAAAAATAGAAAAAGGTGTATTGGAAGAAACAAAGCTATAATGATACTCCTCAGAAATGAATGCAGCAGGACTGTTTCTTATTGTTTGCCATAGTATCAGCCGAGGCCAATCCCTGCAAAAAGATACCATGCTTGGTCAAGTGTCGGGGAAGGATAGAAGACCCTCAGCAAGATGGGCTGGCACAGTGGTTGCAGCAACACACTGAAGCACAGTCATATATAAAACACTGCATTTGCCAATTCAACGCCAAGCAACCTAAGACACTTTGTTTCTATTTCTCTGCTATATAGAGTTTTACTGTCCATCTGCTTTCTAGTACCTACAGTTCCCTTGATGCTTCTCTGTTTCTTCCTTTCCTAATTTGTGTCTCATGGGTATTTCATGGCTGATTTGTCATTGTTGTGTTAGCCTCTTTTACTCATAGTATTGGGATACTAAACATAAGCAAAGGAGAACTGCTGGGACCTATCACTCACACATCACAAGTAACTATTACCTCACTTGCTATTATCTTCTTTTAGCTTTAAGGAAAGTTCTCTTTGTCTTAATTAAATCCAACCACAGTCTTAAAGTCTATTTGGATTTGTAGGGACCTTCTATTGGTTTTGGAGGCTGTAAATCTTTAGAATTTCCATCTTTTCTTGCAGAGCAACTGGTGGCTTCAAATCACTAACTTTTCAGTAAGCAGTGCAACAGGTAAGGTGCAAAGCCCCCAGAACTCCAAAATGTCTCACTAAGTGCGTTAGTCGAGGTTACTCCCTCTGTTCATTGTTGAATGTGGAGCAGAGGAAGCTCCACCCATCCATGTTGCATTCTTCCTCCATCTCCAACTCCTTCTCATTCTTCTCTTGACTTATTAACTTCTCTGATTTTTGTCAGACTCTTCTCCCTGTCTTCAAGATCCTGCTGAATGATCTTTCCATCTGACTTCTCTCCTGGCCTAAACAGGACCCCAGCTTCAAACATTTTTAGTTAGCTATAGTATCAAAGTCATCCTAATTGTAAGACCTTGTGTTCCATTGTTGCTTTCCTACTTTGTGCCCCAATTTTGTGAAAGGATAAAATAAAGTGCAATTTCCAACTGTTGTGGTTCAGGGGTAGGTATCCAGTATTGCACAGAATATTTAAGTCCCTGCTTTTCTCTTGCACAGCACTTTCTTTTAATGCTCCATAAACAGGGCACATCAGCTCTCTCTGACTCTTAATAGATGGTAAAAATTAAATTTGTGTTTCCTCCAAATACAGGTTATAAATGCTAAGCCTTCTCTGCCTGTACTTAGAATATTATTTAGGACTAGGTTATCTCTGCTATGTTAATGAGACAAGTGTAAGGCAAGCCTTAAATCAATCTCTTCTGAGTTACAGAGAGATTAAACAAGCAAGCAGAGGAAGCAAAGATCATGGAAGTTTGAAGTCAAACCATATGAAGATCTTGAAGGAACCAGTAAACAAGCTGACAAGACCTTCTCCCAGAGCTGACAGAGTGAGAAGGCAATGAAAGCTCTTGACTGACAGAGTCAGAAACAACATTGCTTTGAATATGTGGCACTTTCCATAGTCCCAGCAATAAGCTGTTCTCCTGTAGCAGGCTCCTAAAACACTTTACTCTTTGAACTCCTTCCAGGTTTTTATTTCTAATGTTTCAGACAGTCATTTTTTCCACTCCAGATATAGCTCTGGTACACTCATATTTTACAAAGCCAGATCTGTCCTGATTTAATTGTGTTGGCCATGGCTGAACTGAATGGAATTGGGGCAAAGTTTTACTTATATTACAGTTTAGAAGGTGGAACTCGTATCATCAGAGAGATCAAGTAAGAGGGCAAGAAAAGATAAGGCAATTGGATTTCAATCTTTTGTAATCAAGTCTAAAAAAACTACATCCATAATTTTTGCGATTTTTGCTACAAGGAAGCAATTAAGTCTAGTCTACACAAGAAGGGAAAGAATTACACAGGAGTGTGAACACCAAGAGAGTGGTCATTGGAGACTGGTCACTGAAGTGACACTTTGCATTCCCCCAGCTACGCTCTTGTCCCATACTCCCTTTTCTATCCTTTCATTATTGTTCAGCCCAAACCTAATATGACTGCAGGTCATAGACACTCCTTCACCACCTGGAGCTCACACCTCTTAGTAGATCAGTCCAACTTAAGGAGAACCTTAAGGCTGGCCCAGGAACTCTTAGTAGCAAAGCAATTAATACATCTGTCCCCTATAGTTCCCTGGGGTCTGGACAATTTTCCTGTTGAGGTTAAGGCTCTGAAGGCTTTTATAATTCAACAGACTGAAGCAATTTTTAAAATAATCTTAACACTAATTTTTGTCAATTCCTTTTCTTCTTCAAAATACCTTATCAAGTAACATATTCCCTTTTAGACTGAGTCTCTCTAAGGCAGTGGTTCTCATTAGAAGCCCATGACTTCTCGGCAAGGAGAAGCAGCTGGCATGGAAATGCATAAAGATTTCTGAGTAGGTGACATATTGTTTGAGGGAAATTCTTATGTTGATTCCTTCATCCCCATGGGAATATTCGGCAATACCTAATAACATTTAAAGTGAACACCCTCACTAAAATACCAAGTCATAAAAATTTTACCGTACATATAAATTTTATATATTCAATTTGAAATTCCCTGGGTGGCAAAAGGACTTCACAATTATTTGCTATGTACCAGAGAGCTGGACAGTGACTAAGAAGAACAAAAGAAGAACTGATGCCTTTGAGTGCTCGAGAAGAGTCTTGAACACACCATGGATCACCAAGAAAACAAATACATCTGTCTTGGAGAGGGTGAAACCAAGTTTCTCCTTGGAAGCTAGGATTTTGAAGCTCTGTCTGACATGCTTGGGGCATGTGGCTTGGAGGGACCAGTCCTTGGAGAAGGACGTCATGCTCAGAATGGTGAAGGGACAGCACAGGAGAAGAAGACCCCGGATGAAATGGATTGATACGGTAACTGGGACAGTGGGGGTAGTTGTGTCAGAGTCAGTGAGACTGGCTCAGAACAGGGAAGGCTTCAGAGCTGTTTACATAGGGTTGCTATGAATTGCAGGCAACTCGGTGGCACATAACAACAACAACTAATATAAATATTGCCAGATCAAGTCTACTCAACGATCCTATGGAAGAACAACTGGTGATCTGCTTCCATCATATTACAGTCCAGAAAACCATAGGCAGTAGTTCCACTTTGTAATCCACTGGGTTGTCATGAGTTAGAATCAACTCCATGGTTTGGTTTATATTCAATTTGCCCTAAGAGAGACTTGTGTAAAAAGACATAACAAGGAACATAAAAGGATAGTCATCGCAGCATTATCCATAATGGCAAAAATCTGGCAGCAACACAAATGTCCTTCAGCAGAGGAACGGATAAACAAATAGTGGTATATCTCTAAAATGGAATATTATACAGCAATTAAGCAAATTAGATCTATGTGAATGCACACAAAAGAATAGATTGCAAAAACAACACTGTGTGAGAAAGGCAAATTGCAAAACATTACATACTTAATGATGCTATTTAAGTTAAATAAAAAACACACCAAACAATACTATATTATGTTTATGGACATATATGTGTGCAGTAAAGGTTTAAGAAGCATGAACAGGAAGGGCATTAACCACATTCATAGATCTTGATTGCCTTTTAGGCATGAAGGAAGGAAAATGAGAACAGCTAGAGAAATAAAGAGGATTTTCATTTTATCCTTATTATTCTATTTCTTTTATTCATATATGGATTTTTTAAAATATCAGGCCAGACAGAAAAGTGCTGTTTCGTTGTCATTTCCTATATTATTCATAATGATTGTCTGATTTTGTTTTTTTAAGCTTTGTAAATAAGAATGGAAGTTCTGATTTGCAGAGACACTGGCATAATCTCTGGAGGGCTGTGCTGCTCACTCAAAGGCCATCCCTTTTTGCCTGTGAATTCAACAGTGGCTCCTTGGAAGAAAGATGGACAATATTCTCCCGTGTGATTTACAGCCATGGGAAGATGCTGGAGGGATAAGCTACAAGTCAGTTTCAACTAAATAGTAATGAATTTGACTTGAGTTTTCCTGGAAGATGTCCATAGGTGCAGGGAATTACTTGCATGATGGTGGGCAAGGTCATGATGTCTTGACCATTGCAAGAAACATGAAGAATATCAATACAACTGGGTAAGGAAACTCCAAGTCCTAGGTTAAAACTAAGCCATGAACTCCCCCTTCCCATCTCACTGATAGACTACTCACTAAATTCTTGGGGGAGCATTGTAACTATGGAAAATTCGCATACCTGGAACAAGAAGGTAAGAGTAACAATGATTTTCAATAGTTTTCTCCCTCTGCTTTACATGAGTCCTGTCCAAATCTGAGTCACTGTCCTTGGATTTCTAAGAATGTCACTGCACAGCTTTATGACATCTTCTCTACATCTTTCTAGGACTAGCTAAGGTGGCTATCGCTTTCTTGCAATCAAAGCCATCATCTGCAAAGCAATATTGTGTCCTTTGCATCAATGACAAGAGAATCACGGAACAAGGTTTTCAAAATTATGGAGACATTATCCAGATACAAAGTGTCTTGGAGGGTTTAAAACTCAATGTACACTAATTGAACTCATCAGCTTCCCTCCAGCCGCTGGCCCTCCATTACATTTCCCCATCTCTTTTAATAACGCCACCATCTGCTCCACTGCTAAAGCCAGAAGCCAAGAATCATGATGAACACCTCTTCCTTTGTTGCCACAAACAGCCCATCAACTGATCACTAACTGCTGTGCAGTCTTCTTTCTAAACACCTGACAAAGCCATTCACCTGTCCCCATTCTCACCGCCAGCGTCTCAATCCAAGCGTGAGAAGCTTATTTAAGTCAAGGTAACAGCACTCTGTAGGGTTATGAGTATGCTATGAGAAGGTATCAACTGAATGGCAGTGGGTTAACAACTCAATAACTGGTTCATCTGCACTGCCCTGCTTCTAATCCATTATCCAAGCAGTAGCCAGCACGACCTTTTGCAAACACATCAGATTATGTCCCTCTACTCCTTCAACCACAGAGGCTTCTCAGGGTCTTTAGAATAAAACCTAAAAATGTCAACTGTCTCTGATGCCTTCCACAATAGCCTTGACTACATTTCAGTCTCTGTCCACATACAATATGCCTCTTTTAAAAGAATCTGTGATAGGACATCTCCCCTAACCATCTAATCCCTCATGATGGTACTAGACATTGGGCTATGGGTTTCTTGTTTTTCCTGAACTCAGATGGTACTCATCTCCTCTGAGCTTGCACTTGTATTCATTAACTCTCTATCTTTCCCACCTTTCAAAGTCTAGCTCAAATGTTACCTTTCCTTGCATGCCTTCCGATATCCCTTCTGTTGCCTCAACACATAAAAGTATTCTGTATCTTCTGTGTTCGAAGGAGACCCTGTTGTTGTTGTTGTTGTTATGTGCCGCCGAGTCGTTTTCGACTCATAGCGACCCTATG
>NW_006399844.1:2770503-2771294 GCF_000299155.1 Elephantulus edwardii | reverse complement strand
ATCATTAGTCTTTTCTTCCCCATCCAGCTTGGTCTGGAAGCTCCACTGAAACCTGTTTAGCGTCAGAGCAAATCATAGCCTTCAAAGAAAGATGGGTAGTGGTTGCAACCAAAGTCTTCCAGTCAAGGACTGAACCCCGATTTCCTGCACAGAAAGCAAGAATCCTACCACTAACTGACGATGTCTCCACAGAACCAGGACAGTTAAGAGTTTTTTTAAGCCAGTGAAAAGGCTTTGTATGCAGCAATAGAAAACCAAAACAACTCCACCATCCAGGTAGCAGTGGCGGGAATGTCCTTTTTCACAAGGTATCATCAGAGAAGTTTGTCACCTGACACCTACATCCCCTTCTTTCCTTGGGCATTGGAGCGAGTTTCCTAGGAACCAGTCTGCAAGCACTAATTATGACTCCATGCATGCCATGACATTTCTTCTTTTACCCACCAAGTTTCAATCACAAGATTTGTTCCCTCTTTCTCCCTCTGTTAAAAGATCTTCAAGCAGTTTAACTCCCTTGACCTGGTCCTTAATCATCCCTGGATCAGACTCTAGCTCCAGCTTTGTTGGGTAGTATACAAATGGTCACGAACTGGACGATTAGCCAAAAGAAGGGCAGTTTGAATCCACTCAAGGATTGGATGGTTTATAATGATTAAAAGAGAGAAACCGAAGTGCAAAGTCATGTGTTGTTGTTGCTGTTGTTGTTATGTGCCGCCGAGTCGTTTTCGACTCATAGCGACCCTATGCACAACAGCCCTAAACCCTGCTCTATCCTGCGCCAAACGCACTGC
>NW_006399844.1:2760193-2770403 GCF_000299155.1 Elephantulus edwardii | reverse complement strand
AAGCAGCTTGAACTTCTTCCTTCATCACCATAGGCTCTTGCTCATATGTTATTTCTTTAAATTCCTCTGTATCTGCCAATTCCTTTCTATATAATGAAACCCACTTAGCAGCACCTCAGAAGAAGGACAAGGAAGTCCATTTCTGAAAGGTCAAACCCATGAAAATCCCCTGGAACACAGTTCTATTCTGAGATACATGATTTACAATAAACTTGACAGCAGCTGGTTACTATGGTTGACTATTTTCTTCAAGCTTCCAGTCTTGATTTCTAGGAATGCTAGGGTAAAAATGATGTCTTGCTCGGAATCTCTAGTATCTGATGAATTACTTCACATATACACCTGTTGTTATTGTATGTACCACTGAGTCACTCGCGACTCATAGCAACCTTATGTACGACAGCTCTGAACTCTGCTCTATCTTGAGCCAACCTCATTGTCTCTGACACACCCATCCCCAATACCCCAGTCACTGAGTCAATCCATCTCATCCAGAGTCTTTCTCTCTTGTGCTGTCCCTACACTCTTGCAAGCATGATGTCCCTATCCAAGGGCTGGTCCCTCCTTACAACATGCCCATACTATGTCAGATGGAGCTTCAAAATCCTTGCCTCCAAGGAGCAGCCTGGTTTCACCCTCTCCAGGACAAACCTGTTTGTTCCATGGTTTGTATATTTAACACTCTTCTCTGGCACCACAGCTCAAAGACATCAATTATTCTTCTATCATCCTTAGTCATTGTCCAGCTTTCTGATACATAGCAAATAATTGCAAAGACTATTGCCTGGATCAAGTGCACTTTAGTCTCCAGATTGATGTCGTTGCTCATCAGGACTCTGGAGAGGTCCCTGACAACAGATTTTCCCAGTGTAATTTGTCTTTTGATTTTCCGGCTGCTGGTACCAAGAGTGTTGATTATGGACCCTAACAAGCTGAAGCTTTAAACAATCTCAACTTATTGACTATCTTATTAACTGAATTTCACATTTACAACAACAGTAAATAATCTACCATCCAACAATTCTGTAAATTAAAACATATGTCTGGCAGTAAAAAAAAAACACGCCAAGATTCAAGGTGAGAGTGGTCTTGGCTGTCATCATGAAGGTTCTGTGTCAAATTAGCTGGGCCATGATTTTTCAGTGGTTTGGCAATTATGCAAGGATAAAATATCTTCGTTAGGTAAAGATGTAATTTGCCAACTATGTAATGCTGAAGGTGATCTTCATTTTGTGATTTGATGTGGTCATCCTTCATGTTCATGTAACACTGATTTTTGCATAACAACCTGGTGTTTGGAACTCAACTACGTCAATAAATGAGGAGAGGGACAGAAGATGTTCCATGAAGGTGTATAGAACTGTGTTTACTAGCAAGAATGCTCTAGAAATAGTTGTAGAGTCTGATGACGTGAACACTTACTAAGAATATTGGATTTTTCAACACCCCTCCTTTGAACGCTTTCAAAGAAGTTCTTTGCTGCACCTTTAAATTCTTCTAAACTTAAAATCCTGTGCCAGCCATTTTCCCTGAATAATTTGGACAGAAGCACTAATAACGGTGATTTAGAGAGAGGCGTCGATGTCAATGCCTCATTCACACTTCAAAAAGTGTGTATTCAGAGGCACACAAAAGGGGCGTAATCACCATTTTGGGAAAATATGTTAATTTGATGCAGTACATTACTGCTCTGACATCTCTCAGCCTTTGCACCAATGGTTGTAAAATGGATATTTCAGGGGGAAATATACTTTGCTTCTCTTGCAAAATGCAGGTAGAGAGCAAAGGCAAGTCGACTGGGCCCTCGGTGAAGGGAGGTAGCGTTAAAACAAGAGGATTTTGGTATGTGGGAACCGACAAGTATGCAGCTGCTGATAATACTTCTGGTGCGGAGGAGTCAGTCTGGCCTCTCTGAGCAGCCTCAGTTCTCCCAGAATGTATTGAAGTTCAACTTGACGTGAGGGCAGGAGTAGCAGGTCACCATGTTGGCTCTTTAGCCCTAAGAAAAACTCTAAAGCACAGCTCCTCTGTCTTGAAGACCCAAGGGTCTTGCCAAGACTGAAACTGAGGCGCTGGTTTAGCTTCCAAGGGCTTTCTCCAAAACGGATCACAAAGTAAAGGGCTTACAACCACAGAGATATTGTCTCACAGTTCTGGAGGCTGTTGAGTTTGTACAATTTATAGTGACCTTGAGAACAAGAGATGTGAATCCTGACATATCCTTGCCATCTTCATTGTCTCTGACACATTTGAGCCCTTGCTGCTGTCACTATGTCTATCTATCTTGTTTAGAGGCTAGAAGTTAAAAAAAATTTTTTTTAAAGTGTCACCAGGACTGTACTCTCTCTCAGCTCTGGAGGGATGCCCCTCATTGTCTCCTTCGAGCTGCTGGTTGCTCCTGACAGCTCTTGGTGTTCCTTGACTTGTAGACACATCACTCCAGACTCTGCTTTGATCTTCACATGCCTGCCATCCCCTGCGTCTGTGTCTCTTCTCCTCTTTTTATAAAGACACAAAAAAGTCAACCCTCCCACTAAAAAAACAAACAAAAAAAAACCCCTAAACAACAGCAACAAAAAACCTTTAAAAAAAAAATCCCCAAACCAACTTAATGCCAATAAGTTGATTCTGATGCATGGTAACCCTTAATGGAGGCCAAGGCCATAAACGGATTTCCAAGACCATAAATCTTAACATGAGCAGACTGTTTTCATCTGTCCCCTATCAGGCAACTAGTAGAATCAAACGGTTTACCTTTCAGATAGCAGCCTAACCCACAGATCACTATTCCACCAGGACCCCTTGATAAGGAGAGCAGTCACATTGAATTAGGACCCTCCCCCCTCTGACATTGCCTCATATTAGTTTAATGGGTAAAGTCATGGTCACATTACAAGGTTTCAGGGGTTAGCATTTTAACATCTCTTTTAGGAAGAACCACTTCAGTCCATAACAAGTTCTTGAGGCTTCTAACGTTGCTCATTCTTTCCAGTTCAGGCCTTGGAAGTATTGCTTGCAGCTGGGAGAGTTAATCTCTGCTCAAGGTCATGACATTAGATCTTGACCTTGGAAAGAAATCTAGTCGTCTGCCCTGTGATTGGTCTGCTGAGCAGAGAGGTTTCTGAGATTTCACTGAGTGGCAGTTGCTTCATTTCTAGAATGCAGATAGCCTCTCCCACCTCAAAGGGATACTGTGAGAATTAGTTGGCGTAATGCATAGACATAACCTGCTTAGCTTTGCAAAGATGTTGTGATCATCCTAGGAAGTAAGCTGATTAAAACTAATAATCAAAAGGAATGTAACAATGCAACCCAAGCCTTAAGATACCATCAAGAAACTTCATGAAACATTATCTAGTTTCTACCATTTCAGGAAGGGCTACTATTAAAATAAACAATCTGAAAATACAACAAAACATTTCACATATACACCGTCTTACCGTCTCAGCTCGTAGGTGTCAGGAATGGAAAAACTTAGAGAGTCCTGGAGCTGGGATCACTCTCCCTAAGCCACCAGGTGTCTGAATGGCATGGAAGTGTGTGGCCAGCAAAACTTTCTTCCATTCTCTATGTGGTGCTGAGGTAGAGGGAAATGTCCTTGTGAGCAGGTGACTGTGTGAGCCCCACCTGCCAAGCATGTCCCTGCAGAATGAAGGGCTTAGGGATGCCCTGTGGCTCCAGGCGACCCTCAAGGCAACGGAAGGTTGAGGCTGAGGAACTGGTGAGATGATTCTGGTATGTAGGTACTCAGCAAACACACTGAGGCTCAGTTCTTCCCTCTTTCCTGACTTGATGAAGCATCCAAGCACTAAGGAAGAAGTGAGCTGGCTGCTGTCAGGTAGAAAAGGGGATTAGAAAGATCCAGGAGCGGGGATACTGAACTTGACAGCAGCAGCTCCAGCTCCCTATCTGAGAGTCACCAGGAGAAATGCCAAAGCCAGCCCTTGACAGGCAATGGTGCAAGGCTAGGCCTGCTCGGGGGTCCACCAAGATAGAGCTCTTGTAAATCCTGATAGTGGCTAAAGGCCCCATTACAATGAGACCCTGTTGCAAGTACTGAGAGGGGTCTGTGCTGAAGCATTTATGCAATATTTCAGATGAGACCTTCACATGGGTCAGAAGCTTGACAATTGAAGAAGGAACTGAAATACGGACAATACAAGACCTTTCATAGGGCTCATATATGCAAAGGAAGTCACGATGAAAAGAGATAAAGGTGGGCTTGGTAGCTAGGCATACAGGGTAACACCAGGGCGCTAGGACCCAGGAGACCTGAGGGGGAATTTGATTCAATTCTACCCTGTGCAGATAGTCGCACAGCCCCTTGTTCCCATGCAGGGGGGGCTGCTATAAGCATGCTCAGACCCTTCCTGCATTTTAGAAGACACTGCCCCTTTCTCAAGATGCTTACTTTGTATCTGCCAGGAACTTGTCATAATATACTGCTTTGTTAGAATAAGACATTTTATTGCCACATCTGTTAGAAAACTGTCGTAATAAATACAAAAACCCAGGATGTCAGCAATGTCTGTGGCACCAGAGAGGATGCAGGGTCCTTGGACGCGGGCAAACCGTGGTGGAGTGCGGAACCTGGGTGTGATTTGGGCTTGTCAAACACCAAGTGGTGTTCTGAGTTGAGAGGAAGGTAAGAAGATGGTTTCTCAAAAAGCCTCGGGGTTTGGGGGGGACTCCAGGAATAGTGAGTGCCTTTCTTAGTCCTATCTTCAAATCCCTCCTTCAAAGTAGCTCTGTTGCACTAATCAAAGGAGATGCTCACCATCCAATTAAGGCTCAGGGAGAGCATTGGAAATGGAGCATGTTTGGCCAGCCTGGTTCATGGCTCTATTTAAGGAAACTTGAAAAGTCAGTGGGGTTTCAGGGAACAGCAGAATGAATAAGGTAGGAGACTTTGAGTTTTCTTTGATGTCAATTATGGTTACAAAATAACAATTGATTTCTGGTGTGTCTCTCCAGTATGCAAAAATGTTTTAATGTTCACTGTAGCCACAGAACTCTTCTTTGTGAGAAGCCCAGTGGATATTATGTTAATTTGGCAAATGAAGAAGCCTCAACCCAGGGATTCCTGTGCTTTGCTCACCGGCTTGCATTTTCCTGAGAGATTTGAGAACACATGGCCTGACTTACTGTGTACAAGCTCATTCTTGATGTTTGAGAAAAGAGCATCCTGAAAAGGCATACTCAAGCAGAATGTAAAAATGAACCGTGAACGAGTAGATGGAAGCGAGAACATGGCATCAATAAAGGCTAATCTAATATGGGATAACCAGGAAGCCACTGGGCTTCCGTCAGCCATGATGACTCAACAGTGAAATGATGCCTGTGGTTCCAGATTTAAAGCAAATATAAAGAGTAGAAGTTCACGCTGCTATCTGTTAGCACAAAATGAACAAAGATACATTTTAGAATTGTTCGCAGTTAACACGTGCCAGATGCAAACTAGACTAATGGATAAGTCTCTTTACAGAGAATAGAAAGCGCTAGTACACAATTTAGTACATAAAGTGAACACGGCAGATATTCGCTGTGAATCCTCGACTCCCTAGTGCCTGGTAAAGGGCATTGTCCAGCTCAGCTCTTTCCAGGAGAAGACAATGTTGGCCCCATGGTGATGTGTGAGACTTAAGTGCACAGAAGGTAAGGAATTAACTGCCCAACCTCTCCCACTTGCCTGACCCGATTACTTAGTCTTGGTTTCCTTTGCTGCTTGGAATGTAAAACCTCACTGAAAAATTGGTAATTCTAATTTTGATCCAATTTTTAAAAATCCATTATTAAGTATATGTTTTTGTTAAGAGCCATCGAGACACAGGCAACTTACAGCGACCCTATGAACGAAAGTCCTCAACACTTGTGTGTCTTTCATCCTCTCTCCGGGTTCATAGGGTTCCGGAGGCAAGCTATTTACGGAAGTGGAGGCCATTCCTGCTTCCAAGCATGTTTTAATTGGGGAGCTCCACCAAACACTGTTCGCATTTCCTGTGAAGGAAAGTCCTCAATATTTGTGTGTCTTTCATCCTCTCTCCATCTTTATCATCCATTATTAAGCATATTCCCAAGAAAAATAGGAAAAAAGATACTAAACTGAAATGGACACAAATAGTCTTTGGCAGTAAGATATATAAATAAATCATAGTTATTTCCACAGCCGAATCCCTCCAAGCAGGAAAAGAACAAGTATTGATATAACAACACAGAAAGAACTTTAAAAAATATTTTGAATGGGAGGATTTGGATGTAATACAGACTCTGTTTCTGTTTAAATAAGGTTTAAGAACATGCAGAATGAATGTATAGAAATAAAAGTCAAACTAGCCATGAGCTGTGTGGGGATGGGTATTAACTGGGAAGCAGGACAAGGACCTTCCTAGGTGATGGAAATACAGGTTTGCATAACATTCACGGTATGTTCTGGGATGCAGAAGTGTGGACACTTGTGTTTGGGGGCATGAGACTTCTGGGCAAACAGTTCAAGGGCTGCTGTGGGATAAGGGGCATGGGCAGCTCCCATTGGAGTCGCGGAGGTAAAATCTTGGCTGGGTGCTTCCCACAGGCCACTGGAGTAATTTCTGCTGCAGATATCTTAGAGTCCCATCCAGTTGTGAGAACCCACCCAGGGAAGGGATTGTGTGGGTCAAGGGGACCAAGGTCATCTGATCCAGGCCTGGAGGTGCCTGGGCATACATTTTTCCATTTGCACTTTCAAGGATCACACCAGGAAAAATGCAGGAATTAGACCTGCTGAGTTGTAGAAGCTGAGAGGGACCAGGGTTAGGAGCTTGAGACTGGGTTTCCATAGCCACAGGGTGGGTAGCTTCCAGGCCACATGCAGCATCTGGGAAAACTTGGGGCTCCTACATTGAGATAGAAGTCTAGTGTCCTGGTCCTATGATACCTGGGCTCCTCATTTCATGGACATATATATGCACAGACAGACATTGTTTGAGCAGACATTAATCTGTGCATACCTGCTCTATAAATTGACCTGGGTGATGGTTGTTATTGTTATGTGCTGTTGAGTCACCTGTGACCCACCGCAACACTATGTACAGCAGCTCTGAACCCTGCGCTGTCCTGACCCAGTCCCACTAACTCCGACACACCAACCCCTATTGCCCCAGTTACTGTATCAATCCATCTCATCAGGGGTCTTCCTCTCCTCACAGGAGAGGGTCATGGTTACCTGGATATAAACACAGGTAGAACTTTATTGAATTGTAAACTCATGATTGCCATGTTTTATTGCACACAAATTATACTTCAACAATAAAAATAAAAAGAGAACAACAGTAATGAAGAAGAGAGATAAGAAATTAGGTTCAACAGCAAGAGGAACTTGGGATCATGTAAGATGTCATTGCCTGTGGTAGGAGTGTCCAATTACCTTCTAATGGAGATGAGATGTATTGATGCTGATGTTGTGTGTCACTGAGCCGGAACTTACTCAGGGTATACCCTCCAGTGAGTTTCAGAGGCAATAAATCACATAGGAGAAGATTGGACATCCTTCTGTGGAGCCGCTGGTGGATTCCAACCACATGCCTTTGGGACTGCAGGGCAGTTTCTTACCACTAGGCCACCAGTGAGTGAAGAATAGAGGTTGTAGAATCCCAGTGTGTGTGTGTGTGTGTGTGTGTGTGTGTGTGTGTGTGTGTGTGCTGGGGGTGGGGTGGGAGGAGGCCAGAGGAGTAAGCAGAAGAGCTGCAAGTGGCTTATACCTCTGTGATGTTGGAGCAATCAGAATAGAAGGATTTGACAGGAGATTGAATGGAGTCTAAGAGAAGGAGAGCAATCAAGTACCCAGGACGTTGGCCTGCGTGTCTGGCAGAGGGCAGCCCCCAGAAACTAAGATGGGAAAGACTAAAGGAACAGCAGTTAGTGGGAAGAGGATTTGAGCATTTTATTCTGAACATGAAATTTGGGGCTCACTGATAACAGAATTGGACAGACAGTTGACTAACTGAGTTTGTATTTACACACGGAGACACACACACTCCCGCACCCATCCCATTGCCATAGAGCATTACAGAACAGAACTGCTCCCTGGGGTTGTCCGGGCTGCTATCTTTACAAAGCAGATCGCCAGGCATTTCTTCTTTGGAACCACTAGGTGGGCTGGAAATGACAAACTTTAGGTTTGTCAACTCAACTCAATTGCTGCTGAGTCAAAACCAACTCACAGTGGATCCTCCAGCATGTTTTCAAAGGTTGTAAATCGTACAGCAGAAGACTGTCCATCTTTCTCCCACAGAGAACCTGGTGGAAAGTCAAATGTCAACCAGAAACCATGAGTCTGGATTCATAAATACCAAATTCTAACACCTCTGTCCTATCCATATTGGCCTAAATAAAATGTGGTTACCTTCCCTTTGTTTACAGTTTTTGTTGTTTTGTGTGTGTTTTGTTTTGTTTTTCAGGAGGAGGAGAAGGAGCAGATCTTAAAGGAGCCTTTGCTTGGCTTTGCCTTAATCACTTGCACAGACGTCCATTTGCCTTGGCATGCAGGTTGTAAGGCAGGAAAACACCGCTGGGCTATGAAAGACTCGTTGGCATCTTACACTTGTCACAACATCCTTTCTGGATCCCTGCTCTGCCCTGTGTCACCAGGCACGCCACAACATGGCCCATCCTTCTCGCTGCCCTCTGCTCCCGGTGGTCAGGAGGTAGTCCCTACAAACCTTTGCTTGGTGGACCCGAGGACCCCATCTAGAGAGGCTGTCAGAACAAGCAGCCTGTCTGCTCTGCACTGCATAAACACGTTATTAGGGAGCTAGAAATGATAGTTGGCAGAAAGGGAAAATGTCATGTTAGTAAAGGCCTCAATTAACAGGAAGAAAAGCATCCTGACAATATTAAATATTCAGATTCAGCCTATTCTGAAGTCTTATTCAGGGCACAAATGCAGACCAAATTGTCAATTCACAAGGAAGCAGGGGGCATGCTCACACACACACACACACACACACACACACACACGTACACACAGCATTAGATTGTTCATTCTCAGCTTCGCCACTTGCTAGCTATATGGTCTTCTGGAAATTCATTCCCTCCACCAATCCTGCATCTATGCATTTTCAAATAGAAAAAATAGGGTAGGGTCATAGTCAATGTCAAATAAGATACACATGGAAGCCTTTCATGATTCCTGGACCAAATATAATACATGCTCCTTCCTCTCCTTCCTCTCTTGTTGTCCCACACTTTCATGTTGATATGAAATGCATGGATGCATTATACCAAAGCAAGTTATTTTTAAATGTTTTGGTGTGATGGCATCCATATGTTTATACCAATACTATGTACTTAATTCAGGACCCTGGCAACACTACTCCACTCAGAATTCCCTGGGGTTCCGTGAGGGGATCCTCCATGACTCAGAAACCACGGCCACACAATGTCATTGTCACATAATGGGCGCCCTCAAGAAACCACTTGGCCTCATGGTTGCCTGGTTGGGTCTTGCTCAGAGGGCAAGGGTATGTTCTCCCAGGGTGGCCAGAGGGTTTAGTGAGGAATAATCTCCAAAGGTGGTCCCACTGAGCCAGAGCTCAGTGCCCACAGCTGTATGGCCTGTCCACACTGAATGTAGGCTGGCTCATGGCACACTTTACCTAATAGAGGGTGTAGAAGGTAACACTGTGCCAGGGCTGGCCTTCCACTGGTCCTTGAGACAGCATGTAAGAGATCTGCCTAGCTTCTGGAAAGACCAAGTGAAAAGGCCCCACAGAGACAGAATACAGAAACACACAGAGGGAGAGCCAGTTGTCTTAACCACCGTGTGACCAGGATCTCTCTAGCCCCAGTTATCCTGACCACAAACAATAAGACATTCCAAGTGAGATAACCATAAGAACTTCCCACTTACTGTGGAGTAGTATTTACTCCAACTCATGGCAGTCCATGCACAGTGCGATGACATGCTTCTCAATCTACACTAGCCCCTGATCAATTGCCGATTGGACGACTGTGCTCCATAGGATTTGCATTACGAGGAGGTAAAAGAAAACCCTAAAGACTCAGCAAGAAAACTATTGGACGTAGTTGACCAATTCAGCAAAGTAGCAGGATACAAGATCAACATACAAAAAACAGTTGGCTTTCTCTACCGTGACAAAAAGAATACAGAGCCAGAACTAAGAGAAACAATACCTTTCACAATAGCTAATCACAAGATTAAATACTTGGGAAT
>NW_006399844.1:2730197-2755673 GCF_000299155.1 Elephantulus edwardii | reverse complement strand
GTTCGGCCCTTTTGATTTTCCGACTCTAGCTCCTTGCACATTTCATTGTAGTATTTTGCTTTGTCATTCCGAGCTGCCTTTTGGAATCTTCTGTTCGTGTGTTAGCTGTTATTTTTTTTTAAGGTGGCAGCCTCCCTGTCACCCTGGTTATAGGAGATCGCCTCAAGGCAGCTGAGGGGCCATGTGCTCTGTTATCAACCCCAAATGCACCAATAATTTTTAGCAGAAGAAGTAAATAGTATGTCTTGCATGCTTGCCCTGCTACTAATTGGAAAATTATTGTGCATGTTATGGTTCACAAAATGCAAATTTATTTAGAAGTATTACAGAATCACCAAAGATTTTAAAGTCTAAAGTGTTCTCTCCAACAATGACTGTAGAAAGTTAGCAACTTACAGCAAAAGCTGGTGAGGGTGTGGAGAGCTTGGATCTCTTATTTATTGCTGGTGGGAATGGAAAATGGTACAACAGCTAAATAAGGCGATATGGCACTTTCTCAAAAAGTTGGAAATAGAAATATCATTTGACCCAGCAATTCTGCTACTGGGAATAAACCCTAAAGAAACCAGAACCTCCACTCAAACAGATGTATGCACTCCCATGTGTATTGTTCACAATAGTGAAGAGATGGAAGCAGCCTAATTGCCCATCAACAACCAAATGGATAGAAAAACTGTAGTACAACCCAATCTCATTCTCAGTGGAAAAAGACTAGAAGCATTTTTCTTGTGATAAGGGACCAGACAAGGATGCCCACTGTTATCATTTCTATACAATATTGTTCTGGAAGTACTTGGTAGGGCAATATGACAAAAGAAGGAAATAAAAGGCATGTCAATTAGCAAAGAGATGGTTAAACAATCACTATATGTGGATAATATGATAGTGTATATAGAAAACCCCAAAGACTCAATTAAAAAAACCCTGCTGTTAGAACTAGTAGAACAATTTAGTAGGGTGTCAGGATATAAGATCAATATCTAAAAATCAGTGGGATTCCTCTAGAGCAACAAAGAGAACTCAAAGGAAAAAAACCAAGAAAACAATACTATTTACAATATTGTTGTTGTTGATTGCCCTCGAGTCCAGAGATCCTATGAACAAAAGGCCTGAAGTCTTTCTATAACTATCGTCATTTCTCCAAGTTCATTGAGTTTCCAGGGGCATGGGGTTTAACTAACAATAAATTGAGATATTTGGAAGTAAACCTAACTAGAGACACAAAAGACTTGTACAAAGAAAACTACAGAACATTTCTGCAAGACACAATAAAAGACCTAAAGAAGTGGAAAAATGTGCCCTGTTCATGGGTAGGAAAACTCAATATTGTGACCAAAAGCAATCTACATGTTCAATGCAATCCGGATCCAAATACCAAATTAATTTTTCAAGGAGATTGAAAGGGAAACTGTCAAGTTTATTTGGAGAGGAAAGAGACCCCAAATAAGCAAAGTGCTTCTGAAAAAGCAAAAAGGAAGTGGGAGGCATAGCACTCCCTGATCTCAAAAACTACTGCAATGACAGGCACATAGACCAATGGAACAGAATTGAGAACCCAGAAATGGACCTCTCTACCTATGAGAAATGGAAATAAAGCCTATCAAATAGGGAAATGACATTCTTTTCAACAAATAGTGCTGGCAAAACTGGATTTCCACCTACTGAAAGCTGAAACAGGATCCACATCTCATACCATACACAAAAATCAACTCAAGGTGGATCAGAGACCTTGGAATAAGGCCTAAAACCATAAAGTTCATAAGAGACAAACAGGGACCAACCTTGGAAGGCCTAGTCTATGGTATAAAGAGACTGCCAAATACAGCCAGAAATGCAAAGTCTGGAGAGGATAAATTTTATGAATGGGACTTTCTAAAGATTAAATTCCTGTGCACATCAAACCCTTTTTCCAGCAAAATGAAAAGAAAACCTGGACTAGGAACAAACATTTGGCCATACCATCTCAGATAAGGATGTCATAAGAAATGTTTACAGAATACTCCTGGGCCTCCAAAAGAAGAAGACAGATAAGCCAACTACAAAATGGGCAAAAGACTTGGAAAGAATTTTCACAGAGGAAGATATTCAAATGGCCAACATACATGTGAAGAAATGCTCTAAGTCACTGGCAATAAGAGAGATGTAAATAAAAAACACATTGAGATACCATCTCACCCCAGTAGCAGTGGCAAAGTTTAGTTAGAGCAGCAAGCAATAAATGTTGGCAAGGATGTAGAGAGGTGGAAACACTCATACACTGTTGGTGGAATTGTAAAATGGTACAACCACTCTGGAAGACAGTTTGGTGTTTCCTCAAAAAGGCTGAACATAGAAACTCCATATAACTCAGCTATTCCACTACTAGGAATATACCCCAAGGAAATTAGAAGTGAGAAATGGAAATTTGTACACCAATGTTCACAGCAATGTTATTCACCATCACAAGAATGTGGAAACAGGCCAAATGTCCAACTACAACTGAATGGATTGAAAACTTGTGGTACATTCACACAATGCAGCACTTAAGAGGAACAATTTCAAAAAATACTACTTAAGAGAGAATGAAGAGCATTATGCTGATATAATTAACTTATTCTCAAAAAGACAAAGACTACATAAGACAGTTATTGTAAAAATAGAAGGATTATTAGTAAAACATGTATGGAAACTCAAGGCGGGAAGGGATGGGAGTGGTGGGATGAGGATGGGTCAGGGTAAAACCATGGGTGAAAGGGGGGGTGTCAAGGAAATAGGAAGAATCTGGGTGAAAAAAACAGGGTAATGATGGGCAAGGTCCAATGGTGATTAGGCATGAGAATGATTGTATGAAACACAATATGAATAAAGAATAGTGTGAAACACAATGTATCCAAACTTTGTAGGCAAACCAATTAAATACGCAAAAAAAAAACAAAACAACCCAACTGTAGCACATTCACACAATGGAGTAGCAGGCAGCATTGAAAAACTATGAACTTGTAAAACACTACACAAGGTCAATGAGCCTGAAGACATGATGCTGAGTGAAATCTCAGTCACAAAATGACAAATACTGTATGAAATCACTGTTATAAAATAGGACTGATATGGAGTGGTGGGGAGAATAGGAAAAGAATGGATAGATCAATGAACAGTGCACTGGAAAAGATGATGGGAAGAACTTTCTGAAAGGAAAATATGATTAAGCATTATATGTATGAGAACAATCTGGAACAAGAAGTGCGTTGCAAAGTGAACTGGGGGCAGGGGCAATGGAGGAGAAGGAAAGAAAATGTGCGACAGTGAAGGAATGAAAATCCAGCCTTTTATTAAAATAATAATTTAAATTTGTTTTAAAGTCAGCTACTTACAGAATTGAGTATAGAACATATGTTTCTATTCATAAACATGTCTCCTATAAAAAAAAATATAGGGTGACTTGGTGATTTAATGAAAAGAAGTTACACTGCCAACACAAAGGCGTGTGGCTCTAATCCATTTTATCCCAAGGGAGAAAGATGGGTAATACCCTCTGTGATTTATTGCCTCTGAAAACCTGCTGGATGGTCATCTGTAAGTTGGTTCCACTCAATGGTACAAAAACCAACAGTTAACAAATACTAGGAAATGTTCATCTGCTCTAAACTTACATTTTACTAATAAAACTAATGCTAAGAGAGAAGGTGGCTTTGCAGAGAATACCAAGTTCAAATATTGAAGCCTTGAAGATGCTAACCTATATCTATATGTATGGCAACCTAAATCTACATGTATGGCAAGAATCTCTAGGATGCCAAACAAATCTATAAAATTTTATTAAGTGATAATCAGTAATTTGACTAGTTTTATTTAGGGATCTCTAGTATGAACTTTGATAAATGTCAATAGTTATAGAAAGGCTTCAGGCCTTTTGTTCATAAGGTCTCTATGAGTCAAGCTGGACTCTACAGCAATCAACAACAACAGCATTTATCAGAGAGTTGGACAGTGATGAAGGATGACAGAAGAAGAATCGATGCCTTTGGTTTGTGGTACTGGAGAAGAGTCTTAAACATATACCATGGACTTCCAAGAAAACAAATAGGTCTGTCTTGGAGAGGGTTTCTCCTCGCAGACAGGATTTTGAAGCTCCGTCTCACATACTTTGGGCACATGGCCAGGAGAGACAAGTCCTTTGAGAAGAACATCATGCTCAGAGGGTGGAGGGACAGTGCAGGAGAGGAAGACTCCGAATGAGATGACGAATACAGTAACTGAGGCAATGGAGGTTGGTGTGTCAGAGTCAGTGAGACTGGCTCAAAACAGGGCAGGTTTCAGAGCTACTGTACATAGGATTGCTATGAGTCGCAGGCAACTCAACAGCACATAACAACAACAATAGCACGTCCATAGGGAGTTGCAGTACTAAGCCAAAGGCAGCTTCCTTAGACAGAGATGGGCCATCCCTCCCTGTGTGAGCCTCGGAAACACCCTGGAGGGTTACCCTTAGAAAGAACCTACCTGATGGCAACGAGTTGGAGTTCTTTTTCTAATTATCATTAACTAGGAAGATCCTCAACATTTTAAAAAAAGGTAAACCATAAAAATCCCATATATATATATATTAAAAAAATCCCATAGTAAAACTAGGCTTTGACTGAAAAAGGATCCATTAAAATGTGATTAAAAATTTATATGGAAATATAGATTATTGCAACCAATGTTACTTGAACAGCAATTGTTTTATAAGATTTTCTCAAGCTCTTCAAATCAGTAAATCACTTAGGAGAAAGACTGTTCATATTTATCTTGCAAAATCACTAATAGATTCAAACTGTCAGAGTAACACAGCCTATGGTTTATAACAGAACACAATTCCCTAGAGACTATGACGCCAGAGCTCACCTTTATCACATTAAAGTTTTAAGTGATTTTCATACTTTTTTGTAACTTAATTGTTATTACATTGAGTTAATGAATGTTCATTATAATTTAAGTTTACAGATTTTAACCTTTTCTGCTGAAGGAGTGGTATAGGTTTGAGCCTGTTAAGACATAGGTTCCTATTTGCTACCTTATGTTGTATTATGAGAGTTATATAACCAAGATGAGAAGTTTAAAAGGTTCAGTAAGAGGCATATATATGATACAGTCAAAGTTCGTATTTTGCCTAAGAGTTTACTGGTGATGTAGTCCATAGGGAGCCGCACTGTTAACCTGAAGGCTGACGCTCTCTGGTGACTAGAATCCACCGTGACTCCCCAGAAGAAAGATGGACAATCTTCTATTTACAACCTCAGAAACCCATCTGAGCATCAGCTATGAGTTAGTTCCATTTCCACAGCAATGAGTGATTATGAAAAGCTTAAGGAGATAATTCAGAAGAAATTCTAAGAGCTTTAATCTCAAATAAGGTGTCCTGGTGACATTATGTATAGCATGCAAGGCTGCTAACCCAAAATAGGTGGTTGGAATCCATCAGCCTCCATGGAATAAAAGTGGGCAGTCTCTCCCTACAAAAACTGTTAATCTCGGAGACCCAATGGAGAATTGCTCTGAATCAAACTTGACTCGATGGTCATGGGATCAACATCAAATAGCATAGAAAACAAAGAATGGATTTTTTTTATAATAAAATTTTTTTGATTACTGAGTCAAAGAGTTAAGGTTATATTTTTCAGTGAAATCTGCCTCAAAGGCAAGAGTTTAACAGAATAAATTCCTGAGTAAAAAAAAAAAAAAGATAAAAAGATCCACATTGGCTTTGGAAAATTGGAAAAGGAAACAGGTTTTTACCTTTCCGATCTTTAAGTTCATTGTTGTGGAGTTGATTCTGACTCCTGGTCAACCTCCATCAGTTTTCCAAGGCTGCAAATCTTTTTGAGGCAAGATTGTCCATTTTTCTCCCTGTGGGGCAGCCAATTGGATTCAAACCCCTGACCTTCTGATAGCAATACAACAGGGAAGGCACCAGACCACCAGAGCACCCTTTTAGAATCTTTAGATAAATAATTCATATAATATTTCTCGGTGACCTATGATAAATTCTTGATACCTCTGAAAGTTCATGGAAAGTCACAAAAGATTTGTCTTTTAAAAAGATAAAGATGCTTTTGAAAAAGGCATATTCAGTATGAGTTACAGGGAGCTCTGGCAGTTTAGTGGTATGAAGTTGTGCTGCCAACCCAAAGGTATGCGGTTCAAGTCCATTAGCTGCTTCATGGGAGAAAAATGGGTAATTTCCTCCCATGTGATTTACTGCCTCCAAAAGCTTGATGGCGGGTCAGCTATGGGCTGGTTCTAGTTCTGTGGTACGTAACAACAATAATCTGAGTTGCACAAAGAATGTCAAAAGTATTAGATTTTCTCTAGTTTAAATTTGTATGTCAGTAATGTTTATTTGATGTTAAAAATAGAAAAAATTACTTGTCAGTAATGTTTATATGTCAAAAGAAATGTTACATTGAGAAAATTTGCTATCAAGGCTCTCTCCAAACTGCTAAAGATGAAGGATGTCAGTTTAAAAATTAAAGCCATTGATATTTTCAATTACTTCCTATGCATATGAAAGTTGGACAAAGACCAATATTACAGAAGGACAACTGATGCCTTTCACCTGGGGTATTGGACAAGAGTACTGAATTTCCCATGGACTGCCAAAACAACAAACAAGTCTGTGCTGGACAAAGTGAAACCAGGGTACTTTTTAGAGGCAAAGGTGGTGAAATTTCATCTCACATACTTTGGATATCTTATCAAGAGGGGCTTTAGAAAAAGATATGTTGGGAAAAATCGAGGGTCAAAGAACGAGAGGAAGACCCTCAATGAGACGGACTGACACAGTATGTGACTAACAGCGGGCTTGAGCATATCACACATTATGAGGATGACACAAGCTAGGGCAGGTTGCAGGTCTATCTATTGTCATAAGGTCACTACGAGTTGTAGATTACTTGATGATACAAATGTTTACTTGATACTCAAAATCAAGCATATTATATTATGTAATAGATTTTATAATTAGAAGTCAAATAATGCAAAGCTAAAGAAAGCCAATTCAGAAGAGGAGAGGGAGAACGTCCTTTATTTAAAAAAATCTAAAATATAATAATAAAAATAAATAACACTCTAAATAGTAAACCATTTAATAATGACAAATAATGAACACTGTATTGAAATAGATGAGGGAACGAACTGTCTTAAAGAAATGTATGATTAGGTACTATTTGCATGACAACAGTTCAGAATAAGAGGTGCATAGCAAAGTGGATCGGGGCGGGGGAGGAAATTATGCAACAATGAAAGAATCTTTTTAAAGAGAAAAGCGAACCGGGTGGGGGGTGGGCAGTAGGGAGGAAAATGTGCAACAATGGAAACCCAAATTTTCTGTAAGCTTTCATTAAAACATCAATTTTTAAAAGTAAAAAGAAAATATAAATATTAAAATTCATTTTAATATATAAACACAAAAATGAATGTGTTATGTTATAACCCGTCCTTAATACTTGTATTACTCTTCCTTGGTAATTTTACTCAACATGAGCATTTATCTATTTCTTTTTTTAATAATTTCTTGTAACATTGGGAAAATGTAATTGTTCTGTTAGTCCAGTCTATAATTGTTATTGTTGTTAAGTGCTTTCAAGTGGTACTGATTCACAAAGGGTGTATGTACAACAAAACAAATCAGGGAGTTCTGGTGGCCTAATGGCAAGAAGCTCCACTGCAATCCCAGATGTACATGGTTTGAATCCATCAGACGCTCTGCTGGAGAAGGAGGGACAATCTCCTTTTGTACCAATTAGATCTGATTTGACAGTACACACACAAAAAAATAATAATAAATTTTTAAAAAAGACAACAGAAAAATTACTGCACACTCTTGCGCTACCTTCGTTGGTACATTCGAGCCCATTGTTACAGCCACCGTGTCAATCACCTCACTGAGAATCTCCCTCTTTTTCACTGACTATTTTGTAAGCAATTCACAGCATCAGAATGGATGGTGAAGAGACTGAGATTGTTCACAGTTTTAGTTTGCTTGGCTCCACAGTAACACTCTCCACACCAGCATCCAGGAAATTAAAAGACTCATTGCGATGGGAAAGTCTGCTGTTAGGGACCTCTCCAAATTACTGAAGAGAAATGGTGTCACTCTGGGGACTAAGGTGCATCTGATACAGTCCATGGTCTTTGCTATCACTTGTTATGCATCAAAGAGTTAGACAATGACTAAGGAGGATAGAAGGAGAATTGATGCCTTTGAGCTGTGGTGCTGAAGAGGAGTATTGAGGGTACCATGGACTGCTAGGAAAACAGACATTCATCCTGAAAAGGGTTAATCCAGTCTGCTCCTTGGAGGCAAGGATTCTGGGGCTTTATCTGACATACTTTGGACATGTTGTAAGGAGGGACTGGTCCTTGGAGAGGGATATCATGCTTGGTAGGGTGGAGGGACAGCGCAGGAGGGGAAGACCCTCTATGAGGTGGATTGATTCAGTGACTGGGGCAATCGGGATGGGAGTGTTAGAGACAGTGCGATTGGCACAGGACAGAGCAGGGTTTAGGGCTGTTGTACATAGGGTCACTATGAGTCACAAGCAACTCGATGGCACATAACAACAACAACAACAGCTTTGCAAGCACAACGTCCTTCTCCAGGGACTTGTCCTCCCTGATAACATGTCCAAAGTGTATAGACGAAGACTTACAGTCTCACCATCCTTGCTTCTTCAAGAGAATCTGGCGGGACTTCATCCAAGACCGGTTTGTTTGTTCTTCTGGGAGTCCAGGTGATAGTCACTATTTTTCACCAACACCATCATTCCAATGTACCAACTGTTCTTCAATCTTCCTTACTCATTTTCCAGCTTTTGTAGGCATATGAGGCAAGTGAAAATACCATTACTTGAGTCAGGTGCACCTTAGTCTTCAAAGTGACTGTTTTTTAATATTCTTATAGTGTTAAAGATCAAGAGCTTGCAAAAACAATTGGACTTAATGTTGAGTTTGTCACCTTCCTCACTGATTGTTACTGTTATTAAGTGTTGTTGAGTTAAGCATGACTCATAGTGACCCTCTGAGCAACAGATCTGAACTCTGTTTTATCCTGTTTCATCCTTATCATCCTCAACACATTTGAGTCCACCGACACAGTTTACCAAGCCATCTCTTTGAGGGTCTTCCTCTCCTTCGCTGAACCTTCACCTTTACAACTGTAATGTCCCTTTGAATACTCTTTCCTAATAACATGTCAAACATACCGAGATGAAGCTTTACTGATAAGAAAACTGATTAGGAAAGGAAGCCCTCACCTATTAGGAAACACAAATTTAGATCCATTAACATCCTCTGTATCAAACAACAGTCTTGTAATTATTCCCAAACTAATAATCCTAATAATATAGATTCAGAAGGGAATTCCTCTGGGTCTCTCTGGCCTGGTACAGAGTTGCTCAAGTTGTAAATGTTGAGACTTCTCCACCACTATATGCCTTAAACTCTTGATGACAGAATGATAGAATGACTGCTCTGTAGAAATCTTTAGATACCCTTGTGAAGTTATATTAGACAATGTAATAGCCTTTGATTTTATTTTGGCTCAACAAAGTAGAATTTGTGCCATTGCTGATACCTCTTGCTATACCCAAGAAAACTTGAGGTGAAACAGAAAAATTATTAAGAAGATCTATCAAAAAGTCTCTTGGTTACATATCATACCAACAATGCCCGATTTATTTTTTCTGGATTAGTTTATCTGATTGCTTCATGGTCTTGTCTGTTGATTTCATTCCATATTGCAAATTAGACTTACAGTATTAGTTATAATAATGATTGTTATGTTGTTGTTATGTGCCGTCGAGTCACCTGTGACTCATAGCGACCCTATGTACAACAGCCCTAAACTCCGCTCTGTCCTGTGCCAATCGCACTGTCTCCGACACTCCCATCCCAATTATCCCAGTCACTGAATCAATCCACCTCATAGAGGGCCTTCCTCTTCTACGCTGTCCCTCCACCCTCCCAAGCATGATGTCCCTCTTCAAGGACCGGTCTCTCCTCACTACATGTCCAAAGTATGTTAGATGGAGCCTCAGAATCCTTGCCTCCAAGGAGCCACCCGGTTTAACGCTTTTCAGGACAAATCTGTTTGTTTTCCTAGCAGTCCATGGTATTCTCAATACTCTACTCCAGCACCACATCTCAAAGGCATCAATTCTCCTTCTATCCTCCCTGGTCATTGTCCAACTCTCTGATGCATAACAAGTGATTGCGAAGACCATGGCCTGTATCAGACGCACCTTAGTCTCCTGAGAGACACCATTGCTCTTCAGTACTTTGGAGAGGTCCCTAACAGCAGACTTTCCCATGGCAATGTGCCTTTGTTATAGGGATTATTAATTAAATGCACTATGAGATAATTTTCTAATGCTTATATTAAAAATGAGACTTTTTAAAGACATATGAAGGATTGTTCAAAATCACTGGCAATCAGAGATATGCAAATCAAAGCTACAATGAGATACCATCCAACTCCAGTAGCAGTGGTGAAGTTTAACAGGATGGCAAGCAATACATTTTGGAGAAGATGTTGGAGAGATTAGAACTCTCATGCTCTGCTGGTGGGATTGTAAACAACTACTCTGGAAGGCAGTTAGATATTTCCTCTAAAAGCTTAAGATAGGGATTCCATGTGACCCAGCTATTCCACTGCTAGGAATAAACTCCAAGGAAAATAGAACTGAGACACAAACAGAGATTTGAACACAAATGTTCATAGCAGCACTATTCACAGTAGCCAGAATGTGGAAATAGCCCAAATCTCCATCAACTAACAAATGGATTGAAAAATTGTTGTACATTCATAGAATGGAATACTATGCAGCACTCCAGAGCAACAATTTTGCAAAATATTATGGGAGAGACTAGAGAGTTTTATGCTGAGTGAACTAACACAGTCTTATAAGGACAAATACTGCCTAAGATCATTATTGTACAAATGGAAGGGTAAGCAGTAAGATGTGGATAAAATTCCAAAAAGGGAAGGGAGAGGGACAGTGGGGCTGAGAGTGAAGATGGGAGAAATCACAGGATCAAAGCATTTGGTAGGCAGAGGGAGAGAGTGAAGAAATTAGGATAGATCTAGTGGGGATCTAAAAAGATGGGGTGATGGTGAGCATAGAACAACGATGAATACTTTTATAAAACAAAGTGAATGAGAATGATTGAAGCACAATGTGAATGAAAGAATGTGTGAAACACCTTGTATGTGAGTGAAACAGAATGTATGTGAATGTAACACAATGTATGTGAATTTTGTATGCAAATTAATTTTTTAACCCTGAGACTGTTTGAGCTATGCATACAGTTATGTAGTTTAGAGAAAATGGATCTGTAAGATGGAAGGATTTCATTTTTTCACCTCTCTGATTAAATAAAGAAAACCTTCTTTGCTTTCCTTGGATACTTATAGATTGGCTTTTTATTTGAGTTCACTCTAAAATAAATTTATTCCTCTAATTTTACTTTGCCTACTGTGGTGGCCCTTACAATAAGCTCTCTCTCACCCTGAAAACAGACTTATATATATCAGGCAAGATGAAGAAAAAGGATTAGCTTAAATTAATGGCCCCATGATGAAGCCATTGCAGGAAAAATGGAATCCCTTAAAAGTGGCTTACTCAAAAGGGAGGGGTTGTATTATATAATCTTTAAACACCCAGGCATTTGGAGCAGACTAGCGATTTCACATGTTTTATCCAACAGAAACCAGAGAGACAGAGATGAAGGTGTGACTGTTCTCAGAAAATACTAAGTTTGCAATGTAAATGCTCCAGGAAGCTTATGACAAGAGTACTTGTTACTTTTTGTTTAACAAAGTTCTCACAAAATACTTCTGTTAAACCACAAGGCTTGTGCAGGCTGACTCCAAGGTGTCTGAAGAGTGAAGACAAGAAAACCATTTTAAAACACGTGTGGTCTTTCAACTGAACCCTCTGGGATGTTATGATAAACCTGTGGTTGATTGTTGTTGCTGTTGCCTTTCAGTTGTAGGCGACTCATAGCGACCCTACGAACGAAAAACCTGAACACTTGTATAACTTCCATCCTTTCTCAGGTTCATAGGGTTTCTGGAGGCAAGCTATTTTGAAAGTGGTTGCCACTCCTGCTTCCAAGCGTATTTTTAAATGTCAGAAAAACCTTCTGTTAATTTCTGATGATTAAAGCATTAAATAGGTTTATATCTTTTTATTTTAACTTTTACAAAAATTTTATTTTATTATTTTTTCTGTGTGTGTACTGTCAAATTGGATCTGACTGGTACAGGGGGAGATTGTCCCTCCTTCTCCAGCAGAGCATGGGTGGATTCAAGCCACTCACCTCTGGGATTGCAGTGCTAGGCCTCTATCTTAGGCTTCCCAGTGACAGCTCTTCTATTCCTCAATAAAACTCTCTTTGCTTTCGCTCCTCATAGAGTATTGGGTTGATTTCTCCCCCCCCCAACAATATATATTTTATTATATAGTTTTTTAAAGGACAAATGTAAAGTGTATGTACTATGATAGAAATAGTGGGGTGGGGAGTCCTATGGAGACAGCTGTCAATGCTCTCCTGTGTACCCCTGGAGATCGTCTTTAATGGGTCTGTTTGCCAATCCCCACTTCTCTATAGACAGCCTTCAGATTATGAACATCTGACTTATATATAACCCCTAGTTGTCCCTTAATGTTTTATAAGTTTGCTCTCACTTTCAAATGGTTTAACAAACTCATAAATAAATCACTGCCCTCAAGTTGACTTAATTCAGTGTGACCCCACGAGAACACACTGTGCTATAGAGTTTTCCATGTGTGTAAATCCTTACAGAGATGAACTGGCCTATATTTATTCCTGTGAAGTGGCTGCTGGATTAAAATTGCAGACCTATTGGTCACTGTGCCACCAATGACACATCCACTGCACTACCAAACTTCCTTGAGTCTAATCACAGCTAATTTTTCATTACAGTCACCTTCACTTGCTGCATGTCCAGATTTTAAAGAACTAAAAGGGCTTTGAACCTTCTCCTGCACAAAAGTAAGACTAAATAAGAACCATAAGCACCTGATAAGTCAGACCAGAACACAGGGCTCTTATTCAGACCCGGTGTATATGGGACATCTGAAGACCAGGTGCATGGGGTCTTGCTCGGAACAGAGGCATACAGCTTTTCATTTAGCTTTACTGTAGTTCAAGAAAATACTTGAGGTCTGTTCTATGATTTAAAAGTCACTCATGCAGCAAATGAAGTTGATTGTGCTGAAGAATTTGCTGCAAGAAGGGGTTGGTTCAATCGTGTCAAAGTGAGGACAAATTTACATAATATTAAAAGGCAAGTATGGTTTGTAAATAAATTGAATGTTTCTGACCAGAGGGCTGCAGCATATTTGGCTCCTACAACCATGTTTGGAGGTCTTTGCCATTTTCTGACATCAGTGAATTGCTTTTGATGCACAGTCACACCAGGTGACTAAGTAGAATTGTCGCGTAGGATGTTCCAGCCTCAGAGGCATGATGGTTAAGTGCCCAGCACCTCATTGAAAGGCTAACTATTGGTTCTACTTAGGAACAACCTGATCATTTATTTGATGGTGTAAAAAAATCTTCTCTCACTGCTGTCAAATCAAAACCAATTCATAGCCGCCCCCACCCCTTAATTGGGTTTCCAAGGCTTAAGATCACATGGGAGGAGACTGTCTCCCTCTCTCCCTTGGGAAAGTCGGTGCATTCAAACTGCCAGCGAGACACACAGCACAGTCCTCTACCGACTACACCACTAGGGCTCCCTCCTGTAAGGATTGTTGTTGTTGTTGTTATGAGCCGTTGAGTCCCTGTGACTCACAGCAACTCTATGTACAACAGATCTGAATTCTGCTCTATCCTGTGCCACCAAGCTTATTGTCTCTGACACACCTAGCCCCCCATTACCGCAGTCGCTGAATCAGTCCACCTCGTAGAGGGTCTTCCTTTCTTGTGCTATTCTTCCACCCTTTCAAACATGATGTCCCTCTCCAAGGACTGGTGCTTCCTTGCAACATGTCCAAAGTATATCAGGCAAACCCTCAGAATCCTTGCATCCAAGGAGCAGCCTGGTTTCACCCTCTCTAGGATGAAACTGTTTGTTCTCCTAGATGTCCATGGCCCAGAAAACCCTATTGGATCATTCTACCTGACACATATCTCCATACCTATTCAACCTATGTGCAGAAGAACAGATTATCCAGGAGGCTGCGTTCTATGAGGAGAAGTGTGGCATCAGTAGTAGTGGAAGATCTATCAACAATCTGTGTTATGTAGATGACACAACCCTGCTTGGTGAAACTGAGGAGGACCTAAAGCGCTTGCTGCAGAGGGTCAAGGACTGCAACCTTCAATATGGATTGAGGCTCAATAACAAGAAGACAAGATTCTCACCACTGGACCAATTGGTAGCATCAGGATGGATGGTGAAGAGATTGAGATTGTTCACAGCTTTAGTTGGCTTGGCTTCACAGTCAACACTCTTGGCACCAGTAGCCAGGAAATTTAAAGACATATTGCAATGGGAAAGGCTGCTGTTAGGGACCTCTCTAAAATACCAAGAGCAACGGTGTCACTCTAGAGACCAAGGTGCACCTGATACAGGCCATGGTCTTTGCAATGACTTTTTATGCATCAGAGAGTTGGACAATGACTAGGGAGGATAGAAGAAGTGATGCCTTTGAGCTGTGGTGCTGGAGAAGAGTATGGAGGGTACCATGGACTGCTAAGAAAACAAATAGATTCATGCTGGAGAGGGTTAAACCGGGCTGCTCTTTGGAGGCAAGGATTCTGAGGCTTCGTCTGACATACTTTGGAAATGTTGTAAGGAGTGACAGGTCCTTGGAGAGGGACATCATGCTTGGGAGGGTGGAGGGACAATGCAGGAGGGGAAGATCCTCTATGAGGTGGATTGATTTAGTGACTGGGGTATTTGAGGTGGGTGTGTCAGAGACAGTGAGATTGGCACAGGACAGAGCAGGGTTTAGCGTTGTTATACATAGGGTCACTATGAGTCACAAGTGACTTGATGGCACATAACAACAACAACCTGACACTGTGGTGTTAAGGTGAGATCAACTAGATGGTACAGAGCAATCATCTTTACAGAAGTAGATCACCACCAAGTCTTTCCTCCATCGAGCTGCTAAATGAGTTCAAACCCCCAACCTTCTGGTTAGCAGCTGAGAGTTTAACTATTACATCTCTTGAGCTAGTCGACTCATTATGTCCCAAACACCAAGAACCTGAAGTTTATGTGTTTCCAGAGGCCAGAAGCCAATGCTGTGCAATCCATACTCCAGAGCTTCCCCTGGTAGTGGGTTCAAGGAGGCAGCCCCTAAATTTGCATCCTTGCTTGGCTTCCCCCCTCCCTTCCCCTTTCCAACTCTCTTGGAGGTTGATGCCTGTGACCTTGTTTTAACAAGACAAAGGAAAAGCACAACTTCTGGGAACCTCAGCTTCTTTTTCGCAGGTAATGTGCTCTTCGGTACAACATCATTTCCTCTCTCACCGTTATTTATCTGCCTGACCTTTCCTCATAGACCTTATCACAGAGAGAAATTGGTTTTCTCTCAGTGTGCCTATAATTTAAACTCTGGGCCCCACAGGCTGTCACAGAGCCCGGGTGACAGAGTACAGGGACTGCCCCTGGGGAAGAATCTGTGGAGGAGGGTCCAGGGCCCCAGGGAACATCTTCAAAACAAATCAGGGGAATGAGTTGTTGCCGTTGATAGGCGATTTATGGGACTGAATGTGTTTCCAGGGCAGATTCCGGCCACGTGAGAAAGCAGAGAAAATGTTGCCAGCGCAGTGGGTTAAGGGAGCTACAGACTCTCTGTCAAGGACATCAGACTTTACAGAGAGGGGGGTGGGGGAGGGTGTGGGTGCTGATGTCATTCTAATAATGACTTTGAATGATTACAAATATAGGCTTCCTGTTACTACTACCACCAACTACAATCCATTCCAAGTTAGGATGATCTCATTGTTGCACAGTAGAAATGTACTCCTACTTGTTGTGTTTACCGTCAAGTCAGAACCGACCCATTGCTGACCCTCCAGCAGGTTTTCAGAGGCAGTTAATTGCACAGGAGGAGATTGCCCATCTTTCTTCCATGGAGCAGCTGGTGGGACTTGAATTGAGTGCCTTCAGGATTCCAGCACAGTGTAGGGTTTTCAATCCAATGGTAGTGACCTTACAGAAGCAAACCTCAGAGCCTTTCTTCTGAGGTGTGTCTGGGTGAGTGTGAATTGCTGACCTTTTTGTAAGCCCTTGAATTCTTAATCACGTATGCTATCCAGGGACTCCTGGGTTCCTCCATTTAAAATCCAAACCAAACATGCTGCTGTCAAGTCTCATTGCAAATTGACAGGTTAGAGCAGAACTGCCCCATCGGGTTTCCAAAGGCCTTAGATCTTCATGAAAGCAGATTGCTACATCTTTCTCCTGTGAAGGAGGAGGTGGGGTTGAACTGCTAACTTTTTGGTAAGGGGTCAGGAACTTAGTCACTGCACCACCATGGTATCTTGTCACACCCAGTCTTGGCAGTCTCCCCCATTTCCAACAATATCATCAAACTACAGTCATTTCAGTTCAATCATCTGGCTATAGACAAACAGAAAATTGTCCAACGTCAACTTCTTATATAGCATCATCACCATCTCATTGCAGTGGAGCTGACTTCCAGTTGGCCTTCCACTGGGTTTTCTGAGGCTGTAAATTACACAGGAAGTGACTGCCCATTCTTTTTTTGTCGAGCTGCAGGTGGTTTTTAATGGCCAGAGAAGCTCAGTCTCTGGGTTAGCAGTGCAACATCTTACAGAGCAGACCGCTGTAGGAGCTTCTTATTATATAATCGATACAACCAGTCTCAAAGTGGCCTAGTGGTAAGAATCGGTGCTCCAATCCCAAAGGTACATAGCTCAAATCCACCAGCTGCTCCATAGGAGAAAGTTGGGCATTTTACCCCTGTGTGATTAACTGCCTCTGAAAACCCACTGGAGGGTCAGCTATGGACCGGTTCTAACTCAAAGGTATGTAACAACATACTTAGATAAGTTCTAGGTTTTTATAAATGTTTCCAGTGAAAGGCACGTAGGGTAATATTTGCACCAGGCTCTGGAGGGTTGAATCCTGCATTGGCTTTATAAACGATGTGATCTGGGCAAATCCCTGAACTTTTCTTTCCCAAACAACAGCACTGACTCCAAAGAATTCTAGGAGCAATGAGTTAATGTTATTGTTGTTATGTGAAGTCCAGTAGGAATCAAGTCATACCTGATCCTCCAGCGGGTTTTGAGAAACTGTGTTACTGAATGCAAGGGGTTCTTTCCACAGTCAATTGCCAATAAGACAGACGGATTGCAATATCCAAAGCACTTTTTTGCATATCTGGGAGAACAGAGAGAACTCTCTCACAAGCTGCCTTCCTGTCTAACGGTGGCCATTGTTTTTTATATTTGGGTCAGATGCTAGTCTACTTAACATATTGCTATTGCTAGTTCACAGCTTCAGGAGTTCTACATTCAAAGAGAACTGTTTACATATAGTTACTAGTAAACAGACAACTTGTGATACAGTGTACATATGACTAAAGTACTCAACAACAACAAGAAAATACTGTTTCAAAGAGGTAAAAGCTAATGGGACTGGGGATGGGATGCACTTGCCCTCCGGATTAAACCACTTAAGGTGTAGTTCACATATGACTGAGGAAAAGATATCTTTAGGATTCTTACATACAGCTTCTAATTAGCACACAACTTCAGGTTGTTGTTGATAAGTGCCTTCCAATTGAATATGACTATGAATATGTATAATTAACATCATTTCTCCAAGTCCATAGGGTTTCTGGAGGCAAGCTATTTCAGGAGTGGATGCCACTCCTGCTTCCAAACTACAACTTCAGGTACAATTTACAAATGACTGAGAAAAGACAAATGCTAATTCAATGAAAGATGCATTTCTCTTCTTAGTAAACAGCTTAAGACACTCTGCATGATTATAGAAAAGTTACAACAGGGTCTGAGGACCAAACAAATGTTAATTAGACCGTTTGACTAGTTTTGTAGGCTGGAGGCACATGATGTCAGTTTTACAAGTATACCATATGTTTGAATAATCCTGAATTTATTAATACCACCATGTTGTATGTTGTTAAGTGTCATCGAGTCGCAGGCGACTCATAGCGACCCTATGAAGGAGAGTCCTCGACAATTGGGTGCCTTTCATCCTCTCTCCAGGTTCATAGGGTTTACGGAGGCAAGCTATTACGGAAGCAGATGCCACTCCTCCTCCATAATACCATCCTATCAACTGTGAATCACATGGAAGGAGATTGCTCTCCCATCTCTCTCCTGCAGAGCAGCTAGTAGATTTGAGCTGTTTGCCTTTGGGTTGGCAACTCAATTCCTCTCCACTCAGCCACCAGAACTCCCTAATGAATTAATAGACATAGATGATGGCCAAGTGGCTAGAAGCTGTGCTGCAATTACAAAGGCATGTGGTTCGAGCCCACCAGCTGCTCCTTGGGAGAAGGATGGGCAATTTCCCCCTGTGTCTCTTCAGAGGCTATGGGTTGGCTCTGACTCTGTGGTACACAACTCTGTGGTATACATGCTCTGTGGTACAACACACACACACACACACACACAGAGGAACACATAGATGGCACAACTGGTTAATAGCTGAACTACTAACTAAAGGTTAATGGTTCAAACTCATCCCCTGAAATTCTTGGTTATCTGCTTCCCTAAAGATTGTAGGCCAGGAACATTTTAAGAGTAGTTCTACTTTGTAACATAAGAGTTCAACTCGAGTTGGAATTGAATCAACAGTAATTGGGTTTTGTTTTGCTTTTTGGCAGAGTACCTAGAATAACACTGTCTGGTGCTGTTTGTCTGCTATGTTAATGATCCTTAACACCTCAACATTATTAGTCCCATTTTATAGGTAAAAAGCCCAAGGCTCCAAGCAGCTAAGAAATTGGATCAAAAATATGCAGCTGGTTGTATTTTAGAAGCATTGCTTAATGTCTGTTATGCCCTTTCTAGAAAACAGTAACTCCAGCATTTAAATTCTTTACTTCACTACCTCCCATTACAAAGAAATCTGAAGTATTTCGTTTTAATTATTTCATAACTGAGGGACGCTCAGTAATTTCAGGTGATTTAACAAATATCCAAATACAGAGCCAGTGGGACTGACTTCATGAGTTCAAAAGAATGACTTTTCTAATTAGCAATGTAGAGTTTAACTGAATGGATGACTTTAACAATTTGGAAAACAAAAAAATAAAATCCTGCCTACCTTTTTTGATAGGCTAAATGTTTCTTTTGAAATTGCATCTCTTCTGTTAATTTGCTTAATGAACTTCTTCCTTCAATTCTGAGCAGAGAGGGGAGAAATCAGGGCAGGAGCTGCCCGGGGACTCCACATGCCTGTGACAGCATGCATCTCATTAATGAGGACTGATTGTGGGGAGGAGGCGGCAGAAGCAGTGAACAGGCAGAACTGAGAATCTGCTGTGTGACTTTGTCACTTGGAATACACGCAATACTGCAAACCCAGCTGACCAAACGCATTCGCCCATGTATGCATTTGAAAGTCTCAGGAATAGATGAGAATCATCTAAAATGAGTGTTAGATCTAAAAAAAAATGTGTGGGTGTACAAGGGAGAGAAATAAAGAAATTGGTCCCAAGAAACAAACAGGCCTTTATTGCGTGGTCTGAGAGGAATGCCAAGTGACCTTGTCGCACAGCACAGGACAGTCTAGTGGTGGGGGTGGGGTCCTTCTTATAGGGGTCCTGGGGAGGACTAAGATGGTATTTAAGATTCTGGGTTGGTAATTAAGTTAGCTTTGGGCTATTTTAATCAGATGCAGACTCTTAACAGGATCCATTGTCTGGTCTGGTCTTTGACATGACCAGCTTAAATGTTATCAAGTTTCTCAGGAAGTGATCAAGCTTGGGGGTGGGGAGGTGGGGCAACAGCCATATTCTTTCTTCATTGAGCTTATTGACCACTTGAAAAGAAATTAACAATTCTAAACTGCTTGAGGGGGCCTGGTGGAGTAAGTTTTCTCTCTAGGTGTGGGAAACTAACTTCTGAGGTCTTGTGTACTTTGCCAATTTTTTCCCCCCAAACAAAACCTTCCTTGAGATGCTGCAGGGAAAACTTGAATCTACCTTTGTTCTGATCAGAGGTCAAACACAGCACCCTGTGCTCTTCCAATCCTGAGACTGCTCATTCAGATGGGCAAGGTGGACAGTGACTGGACCACTTGTAAACAATGACTAGATGAAAACACAACTTTGCTGTAAACTTCATTAAAATTGTTGTTGTTAAGTGTCATGGAGTCTTAGATGACTCATAGCAACCCTATGAACGAAAGACCTGAACACTTGTATAACTTTGGTCGTTTCTCCATGTTCGTAGAGTTTCCGGAGGCAAAGCCATTTTGGAAGTGGATGCCACCCCTGCTTCCAAGCTTGTTTTAATCGGGACGCTTCACCAAACACTGTCCACCATGGGTAACCATTATTGCATTTGGCACATGAGTGTCACAGTGTTTAGCATCACAGCAACCACAAGTTACCTCTGTACAGCAATGCACAGACCAGTGTGTTCCACTTAGAAGAATGACAAAAAACAATTTAAGCCAGGCCTGAGGGCTGTAGGCTGGAGGATTCTAATGTGTTTTTAAATAGGAGGCCGAATCACATCATCTCACTCCCCTTAGTGAATCAACATTCCATCCTAATGCTCACCAGTCCCAACCAATAAGCTTCTGTAGAACCAGCTCCTGCACACTATGCTACTTTTTAATAATATTAACATAAAATTTCTGCTTATAAATTTATGAATTTATATTATGTAATTATATTTTACCATTCTTTCATACTTCATTTACTACATACTCACAATGGGAAGTGTGAATGGTAATGTGTGCTTGGTTGTTAAGGATGGTGGAGTCAACCCAGAGGTGTGTAGGAAAAAAGACCTGGTGATACACTTTTGAAGGAAACAAAATCAGCTACTCAAAACCCTATGGAGCACAGTTCTATGCAGACATGTGTGAGATTGCCATGTATGATCATCACAATTTTAATGTAAAATTTTAACATTTTATTTCCACAATCACTATTCTTCTCTTTGCCTACACCTTTGTTCATACTTTGATGTCTCCCTCTGCATCTAGCATGGTGGGTGGTGCCATTGATTGAAGGGAGTGCAAAGATGACAAGGCAGAGTGAACCCTCACTTAAACTATGAACTACCTCTCGTTAATAATATATCAGTATTGGATGTCAGTTCTAACAAATGTGCTGTAGGCAGGAAAGAGATGGGAATCTTTAAACTCCTCCTCCTGTTGTTTGTAAATTTTAAACTGCTTTGAAAGTCAAAGTCTAATTAAAACAAAGAAATGGGGGCAGTGGCATCAGAAAAGTTGGTGCCACCCAGTATTGTCACTCTCTGCTCCAATCATTCTGCTCGCCCCTTGAGCAATCTGCCTCACACCCCCAGTCTACTGTAATTGGACTCCTTGTCCCTCCTGGCCCCAGGTCCACCCACCTGCACTGCACCTTAAGTAGGGGCTGGGGGAAGGGATAGTAACAAGTTAATACACTAGGTGACACCACTGCCTTAGTGACCCTTCTGTTAGGCCTCACTCCCACTGACCCTTCTCCATCTACTTATGACCTCACTGAAGGTCCCGTTAAATTCCCTCCCCCAAAGGAATTTCAAGCTGCTGTGTGACACCCCCATCAGTACCTATTCCCCCTCGCCCTTCCCTCCATTGTTCTTATTCATTCAAGTTGAGCCCCTCTTGGCCTTACTTAATAAAGATGGCTCAGTGGTAGAGGGTTCCTCTTTGTGGGTCTCTCCTTAATGCCCCTCCTTACCTTTGCCTTCTCCCTGTAACACTGGCCTGTCTACCACAGACCCTGTGGTCATTGTGCTATCACCTCCTCTGACATTGTCAGGGGGTGTGGCGTGCACCTTGAACTTCCCAAGTGATACCTGAGAACTAAAGAATTACCAAAGCTGAGACACATCTTCCAGTTTCCATTGTGGGAAAACATTTGATGAGTTCGCTGAGGCCTGAAATTGATCCAGCTCTTGCAATGGCATTCCTTCAGGGCGGAGCCGGAGGGCAGGCGCGTGGATCTTCAGCATTCATCTTTGTTCACATTACGCTTGCCTCTCCCTGCACCTACTCCACGCCTGCCTCAAAGTGATGTGGAAATATGCTAGTCATGCGATAGAGGAAGACATGAAATTGTAGCACGGGAGCATGCCACCCTGGGTCCTCCTCCTTGCTGGTTTATTTATATTCCTGCACTTTCAGAGCTCATCATCAAAGGGAAATCACAAGCGGGACAAATGATCTCTTGGCACTCATTTCTCTCAAGTGTAATGACCCTACGGAACAGAGCAGCACTTAGCCATGGTGTTTCCACATCTACAAATCTTTATGCAAGCAGACTGCCACATCTTTCTCCAGAAAGTGACTGGTCAGCTGATGAGTTCAGACTGGGTCAACCGTCAACAGCGGAATAGCATAAGCACTGAACCACCAGGTAAACAGGTAAATGTGTAGAACGCTTTCATTGTCCGGCCACATATTAACACTCTTTCATGCTACTGAGTTGGTTTCAACTCGTAGCCGACCCCCAAGTCTGTCTCATCTCGCTCCTTTGGAATGGCTTGGGGATTCGAACCACCAAAGAGTCACTGCCTTTGGATTAGAATGGAGCTCCCTATGAACTAGGCCACCCCAACTCCCAGGGACGGGAAAGGTAAAAGTGCTAAATGTTTTTGAGAATTGAAAATTTTTTGAGCTCCGCTATAAGAATGTGATTAAACGCAGAGGGAGACTGAATATTGAACCAAAAACCCAAATTATTGCTCTGAGTCAGTTCCGACTCATGCTGACCCCACGCGGTCCAGTGTAGAACCACTCTGTCAAGTGTTCTTGGCTCTAACCTGTATGAAAGCAGTTTGCCAGGTCTTGCCTTAGTGGAGTTGAGGTGGATTTATGTCACCAACTTCCAGGTTAGCTGCCAATTGCAAATCACTGGATAGGAAAATGGAGTTTGCAGCAAATTAGTTGAGTTTTCAAAGTTTGAGCCAAACTTCCCTTACACTAGAGTCAGTAAGATCCTGAAAGAAAGAACCATGATCCCCTCCAGCCCCAGCTATGATAGTATTCTCCCAGGGCTAGTCAGTAAGTGGTTAACATGAACCAGACATTTCATAAACAGAAACACTTACAGGAGGGATCTGTGCAGTAGAAAATGTTGTGCAAAATCCTCTGAGGTTTTAGAGAAAAGTTCGAGAGAAAGTGTGAATGAGGTCAGACTTTTATGGCTTGTCCTTTAAAGTGCCTCAGTGTCCCCTCTCCCTGGTCCCACGCCATCCCAGGCATCCATTATGCCTGTCCAATGTGCACACACATGTACTTGGGAAGACTAGCATGAGAGTAGGGCCAAGATGCAGTAAAAGCCTGTCAGTAAAATGGTAGTTACAAACTGAGCAAATGTTTCTGCACGTCCAAGGTGTGGGGTCAGAACAGAGCAAAGGCAGTGGTGCAACACCAGAGCAAAAGAAGAGGCATGAACTCTGCTAAATGCATGGGGGACGTAACGAAATGGGTGAAAATGGACACAGAAAGCAATTTGGCTGCATCTATCAAAATGACAAATGTACCCTACCCTTTGATCCAGTAATTTCCAGTTGTAGGAGTTTATCCCAGATAGGTTTACATGCACACAAGAAATGGCATGGCAAAAAAAAAAAAAAAAAAGAAATGGCATGACGTACAAGTATAAAGTGAATCGTAAATTCTAGAGTTGGAAACTACACTGCTCTTTTCCATCTCTAAGCTCAAGGTGTGTTGTTTGTTGTTGTTAAGTGCCGTCAGGTGTAGGTGACTCATAGCGACCCTATGAACGAAAGTCCTCAATGCTTGTGTGACTTTCATCCTCTCTCCAGGTTCTTAGGGTTTTCCAAGGAAAGCTATTTACAGAAGTGGATACCACTACTGTGTTCAAGCTTGTTTTAATCTGGGAGCTCCACCTAACACCGTCCCCCATGGGTAACCATTCCTGCATTTGACACATCAGTGTCACAGTGTTCAGCTTCACAGCAACCACGAGTTACCTCTGTACGGCAAGTGGACACACTAGAGCTGTATGACCTAGAAGAACGTTTGAACAAAAACAATGAAAAACAGGCCTTAGGGCTGCAGATTAGAAATCACCCCCCTTTGGCTTGGTAGCATTGCTTTCGGTCCACTAGGCCAATTGATCTCTCTCTATGTAGGTGTTATTGTTATTTGGGCATGCCCAAATGCTGGCAACCTCTGTGCCAGAGACCCCCAGTTCATCTGGCAAGTCTGCTCTGCTGACACCCACTTGTGACAAAAAGAAAGCCACAAGGACCCAAGCGTTCCATCCTGGCCTCTCTTCCAGAAGCCAGAGGCCCCTCCAGCTGACACTAAGATTCCCAAGACACATGTGCCCTACAGAAGAGAGGCCAGGATGGAGCTCAAGGTGCATATTTTGCAAATTGTCATGAACAAATGAGTAGATAAGTGAAAGACTTCTAGTCCTTCATTGCTGTTGTCACCCTGCTTGGTCTCTGCCCATTTGGTGACTCCACTTTTAAGTGTGTTGTGCAGAATAGATCTTAGGATTTGTAGACCCTCAATGCCTGATACAAACAGCACACAGCAAAGGTAGCAAAATCATGCTCAGTAAATGTTCTTGCCTGAACAAATGGCTGAAATCAGCTTTCAGTGACTCCACTGGGCTGGGACTGTAGTAGGAAGGCCACCCTAGGGAATATATACTTTTCCTCCCACAATGAGAGAAAAAAAATGATGAAATAGACAATCATCCTGCTGTCGCTGAGCAAAGTGGGGTCTTGGAGGGGTCAGCCCAGTGCCTGAGGCAGCGATAAAAGCCTAGCTTGCTAATAATTCCCACCCTGTGAATTTATTAAAATTCTACATTTTATCACACAGACATTTTGGAAAGGAAATACTTTTTCTATTGTCACTGACCTTTACGTTCCCATTCCAGACCCAGGCTTCCCCTTTCACAGCGATGCGTTCAGTTAACAGACCGGGCAGAGCTCCGGCCTGGGTGCCCCTCACCAGCCTGAGGGCATGGAGGTGCCTAGGCTTGTGGCAGGTGATTTTAACCATTCTTCACATAAGCTGTGCTTCTGAAGCAATATACTTTATGTTTAACAATTTTCTTCATTGTGAAACCAAGACAGGCTCATAAAAAGCCATATAGCAAGGAGCTGGAAACAACCCAAGTGCCCATCAACAAAAGAATGGATAGAGAATCTGTGGTATATTCACACAATGGAATACTACGCTGCATTGAAAAACAAGGAACTCATGCAATATTATTCAAAATGGGTGACCCTGCAGGACATTAT
>NW_006399844.1:2627951-2728742 GCF_000299155.1 Elephantulus edwardii | reverse complement strand
AGGTTGAAAAGGTATGGAGATAGGATGCATCCCTGGCGTACGCCCTTCCCAATTTTGAACCATGAAGTGTTCCCTTGCTCTGTTCTGACGACTGCCTCCTGGTCCAAGTATAAGTTTCGCATTAGAATGATCAAGTTAAAATTAATAAAATAAAATTTAAAAAAATTTTTAAAAACCAAAAAATAAACAAAATCATATATCACAGAACTATGGTTTCATAGTCAAATTAAGTGTGAGACTACTTCCTGAAGGTGAATGGTTCAAATCTACCAGCTGTTCAGAGAGAGAAATATGTGGCAGTTTGCTTTCATGATTTACAGCCTTGAAAACTCTATGGAGTGGTTCTCTGTCTTGTAGGGTCCCTGTAGGTTGGAACTGACTCAGTAACCGTTTGTTGTGAGACGCCAGCAAGTCGAATATGACTCATAACAGCCCTATGAGCAACCAATCTGAGCCTTGCCCTATTCTGCGCCATCCTCACGATGTCTATTCTGCTAAGCCCCATTCTGGTAGTCATCAATCTGGTATGTTTCTATAAAGAAACTACCATCCATCTGTCAGTCATGACGTTAGCTTGCTATGGTGTTGGAAGCTGTACTGATGGCATTTCAATACTAGAAGGGCCGCTCCAGGAAGAGAGGTTTCAGCAAAGCTTCCAGACTAACACTTGGAAGAAAGACCTGGCAATTTACTGGAGAAAGGCAGCCAGTTATGGATCACAATAGAACATTATCTGAGGAGCTCTGGTGGCCTAGTGGCAAGAAGCTGTGTTGCAATCCTCAAGCAGATCCACCAGATGCTCCACGGGAGAAGGAGAGGCAATCTCCAGCCCGATCTGATTCAATGGTATACCCCCCCAAAAATAATAAAAGTTTTTTAAAAAAAGAACATTATCTGAGTCGCTTGCTTTGAACATGTAATCCGAAACCCAGCCAAAATCAATTCTACAGAGGTGACCCTGCAGGGCAGTGTAGAAATGCTCATCAGATTTCCAAGCCTATCAGTCTCTATGGAAGCAAGCAACTACTGACCTTTTAATTAGAAGTCAAATACTTGAACTTACACCAGGAGGGGTCCTAGACTATGTCATTGATGTTGTTGTTGTTGCTGTTATGTGCCATCTAGTCACCTGTAACTCATAGCGACTCTATGCACAATAGGTCTGAACACTACTCTATCCTAATCCAGTCTTACACACATTTCTCTTGTGGAGCCACCAATGGATTTAAACCACCAGAAAGGTGTGGCCTTTGGATAAGCAGCGCCACTCCCTGTGGTCCAAGCCACCAGAGCTCTCTTACATTGTGTCTGTGGAGAATAGATCTCCACTCTCCACTCCAGGCTTAAGGATCCAAGAGGACTGGGACCCTAATTACCCTGGCTCAGCTTTCTTTTAGGGCAAAGATTCTATTTTGGAAGAAATTTAGGAAATTAACATATGTATAGAAATTAAATGATACAGTACTGAAAACCAATGAATGAAAGAAGAAATTAAAAGGGGAAATGATAAAATGCTTGGAGACTAATTAAAATTAAGCTATCATATAAACATTTATGGAATGCAAGTAAAACAATATTGAGAAGATAATGTGCGGCTATATATATTTGCTGATGTTATGTACCACCAAGTTGGAAATGAATCTTAGCTGACCCTGGCAGGTTTTCAGAGGAAGTAAATCACATGGGAGGAGACTGCCCATCTTTCTCCCATGGAGCAGTTGAAGATTTGGATTGTGTGCTCTTGGGTTGATGGTGCAACTCCTTACCACTAAGTCACCAGAACGCCCTATGAATGACCATACATTTAACACGTTGCCGCAAATGACGGCAAATGTGTTTCTAAGCACAGTCGTCAATTTTAAAAGTATGCGGCAACGTGTTTTAAAAAGAAGACGAGCTCAACTCAACCAACTTAATATACTAGCAAGGGAAAACTAAACCCCAAACCAGCAAGAAAGGAAAAATCAGAATTAACTCTCTCTGTGCCACCCAGAGACGCTAGGATGAAAAATACTATGTTTTATTTATTCATTAATCATTAAAGAACTATTTCAGTTATTTGCTCTTTTTTATTTTATCATGAATATTGCTCCTATGAACATTTATGTATTGATTTTTGCATGGAAATATGTTTTCATTTCTCTTGGATATTTACTGAGAAGTGAAACTGCTGGGGAGCATTGTGATTTACAACTGTTAAGCTTATTCTAGTTTTAGTTCTTATCTTAGGTCTTTGATACACTTTGAGTTATTTTTTACATAAAATCCTATATGACATTCTTTTACATGGCATCTGGAGACACAGTTTTATTTCTTCCTGTACAATCTGGAAGTCTGTCTTTTCCTTTACTGGATTTTCAGGGAAGAATTAATAGTCTTCTTTAAATTTTCAGTAAATTCACCTCTGAAACCATCTGGTTTTGTGTTTTTCTTTATGGAAATATTTGTCCTTCACTATTACTAAGTTAGTCTCTTCTCATGTTATAGGGCTACTCAGAGTTTTCTATTTCTTCTTGAGTCACTTTTGGTAGTTGGTGTCTTTCCAGGAGTTTATTGAACCTGTTTTGTTTGTTGTCATATGGTTTTTCATAGCATTTCCTTACAATTCTCAGTGGCACTTAACAACAACATAGAAAGAGCTCTGTTGGCTTAGTGGATAAGAAGTTATGCTACCAAACCAAAGGTGAGTGATTTTAATCTGCGTCTCTCAGGCCTGTTTTTAACATTCTTCTAGGTCATATAGCCCTAGTCTGTCTACTTGCTCTACAGAGGTAACCCATGGCTGCTGCGAAGCTGAACACTATGACACTGATGCGTCAAATGCAATCATGGTTACCGGTGGTGGGCAGTGTTTGGTGGAGCTCCCTGATTAAAACAAGCTTGGAAGCAGGAGTGGCATCTACTTCCAAAATAGCTTGCCTCTAGAGACTCTATGAACTTGGAGAAACGATGAAATTATACAAGTGTTCAGGTCTTTTGTTCATAGGGTTGCTATGTTGTCTACAAATTGATGGCACTTAACAGCAACAAAAACAACAACAAAGGTTAGCACTACTGCTTCCTCTTCATTTTTTTACTTTAAAAATGTGAATATTCTCTTGCTTTATGTTGGTCTGGCTTCACAAAGATTTGTCAAATTTGTTCATCTTTTTGAAAGACTAACTTTTGGTTTAATCTGTTTTCTCTGTTCTTTTCCTTTTCCTTGTTTTTGAAAGGTGTAAGCCTTGAAAATGTTGTGGCGCGGTTCTATTATACACACATGGGGTTGCTATGAATCAGGATCAACAGATAACAATTTTTATACACGGGGAATTACTTTGCCGTGACAATAAATGCAGCACTGGCACCAGCTCTAATGGATGGATTTTGAAACACTATGCTAAGTGGAAGAAGTCAACTACACTAGACCATCAGTGAAAGAAACCCCCTCAAAGGGGGTGAATTGTATGGTGTATGAGTTATATTTCAATAAAGCTGAAAAAAAAAACCCAACTTTGAACTTGTAGACAAGGGCCTACGATTCTAGTCTAGGCTCTGACATTTACAAGCTGTGTGACCTTCAGCGAGTTTCTGAAACTCTTTGCAAAATCCTTCCTTGTCTTTTCTGTCAGGACTCTTGTTTTTATCACATGAACTCTGACCGCACTTTGTAAATGGTGGAAAGACTTTATGATTTACAATCTTATTATGACTCTGCTTTCCCTCAGGCCACATGACACCCATCTTCTGTTCTCTTGTGGACCCACAGGACCATCTGTGAAGCTTGCTGTATTTTGCCTGACCCTGGGGTCCCTTGTCCACACCTGGTGTCCTCTCCTCATTTCAGGATAGACTGAGGCATCATTCTGTTCTCAGGCCATGACTCTACCCCACATTAGTCCCTTACTTTGAAATTTCTCCCTGGGGATCCCAAATAATGTGGTATTTGTAAGGTGCCCAAGGGCATATCTAGCCAGTCCTTCACATAAAGGTGAAGAAATTGAAGTACAGGGAGGTGGGGACTTCTCCAAGGCCACACACCTAGACATCAATGGAGCCAAAGGACAAAACTCATGATATCCTCTACTCATGCTCGATCATAACATCCTCGAATCATGGCTACTCTCCACCCAGTTTCTAGAGCTTTACATCTTTGTGAGAGGACATTGCCTCATTGTTCTCTCAGAGAGGGGGCTGATGAATTTGAATACCCTTCTGGTTACTGGCCTAGTGTATAACACACTACTCCATCTAGACTAAAACCCTCTTCCCTTCCCCATGACTGTTGGGTCATCGGGACATCCCCTTGTGGCCCCAGATGTTCACCTCTGGGAGCTGGGCCTTGTCTCAACTCTGTCCTCCAATATCATCTTCTTGTCTTCACGTCTACTTGGATTTTAATGTCAGTAGCCAGTTTCTTGACCAGGCACTCTGTTTTCCTCAAATGTTTCTTCACAATCCTAAGAAGAAGGTACTATTATTGTTCCCATTTCAGAGACAAGCAAACTGAGACTCAGGAAGGTTAAGTGACTTACCAGAGTCCACACAAGTTGAATGCAGTGGAGTTGGGCTGTAAACCCTCTCAGCCTGACTCCAAAGCCCACTTTTCGGACCACCCAGCATCTGGGCAGTTCCTCTCACGTTTGCCCTGCACATCACCAGTCTCCTCAGCTCTGATGACTTAGGTCCATTTCACAGCTATTTTCTGGATTACACAGTTTGACTTTCCCCAGTTTATACTGCCCACCTCTCTGGCCTGAAACTCTGGAAATTTCTGACCCCAAACTCCTGTCCTTCTACCTCTTCAGCTCTGATTTGCACCCAGAATGTCAGGAGGATGAAGATACTGAGAAATAAAAGACCTTCATCAGTACAAAGCAGAGTCTCCAGATATAAAGTAAAAACAAGAAAATTCACTCGGACTCAAAGGCACTTGCGGGAGGTGGGGCTTTGGCAGGGCCCAGGCTCCCCAGGACTCTGTCCTCAGCTGAGAAATGGACGAGGAAGGCAGATACCGTGGGACAAAGAAGCTGCCTCATGATCACCCAGCTGCCCTGGGCTCTGCACTCCACGAGGATAAATATAAGGCTTTGTATGTCCTTTTCTTCATTTGTGTGCCTCTTAAGTGATTAGTGTACTGCTTTGTGCACAAAAGACTTTAATTAATATTTGTGGAATGCTTGAGTGGTGACAAAAGAGCTTGAGTGGGAGGCAGCAGTTCCAGAGCTCTCAGGTGCATCCTCCCAAGCCCCCTCCCACTTTCTATTTGACTTTCAGCTCAGAACAAACCTAAGGGTAGGAGTGGGCCTGAGCCCCAGAGACCGCCATGGCCATGGCACTGCCGTTAGCTCCTGGGCATCCTCTTCACAGATAAGGAAAGAGCGAGCTCCAATCCTTCTCTGACTTTTCTTTCTCTGCCTCTTAGAGGTGAGTGGGGAGAGAGAAGTAGTAGGACCTGAGAGACTTGGGGATGGGCTGAGAGAAGCCCCTCCCTGAGGCTTGTGAGCAGGAGTGTGACAATACCCTGTAAAGGGGGTCTTCTCTGCCATGGTCGAAGCCCTCACCCATTCCAGTGAAACAGCCCCCTTCTCCATCGCAGCGTGCAATGTCATGGATGGAATTGTGTTCCCCAAATGGCATCCACTTCCTATACAACATGCCTCTGGAAACTCTATGAACTTTGATAAAAGTCAATAGTTATAGGAGGGTCTTCAGGACTTTTGTTCATAAGGTCGTTATGAGTTGTGCTCAACTTAAACGCAATCAACATCAACAATAATACAATGTGGAGCCTAAGTGATGAACCTTCATGAATCCACGAGCCAGATATTTACAAGAGGATTAAAGGTAGAGTCTAGCCCCCTTCATTCCATCACAGCCCTGATAGTTGTAAGGGGGGGTGTCTCCCTAAGGTCGGCCTATAACACCTTTCACCTCACTAGAGATAAAAGAGGATGAAAGCAAGAAGAGAGGGAGGGACCTTGAACTAACAAGAGTGAGCTGCCCATACAGGGAGGCAGAAACAGTCCTTGACCTCATGAAATTGATTGTGGTCATGACTGGAGGTGGGGAGAGAGAGGTGAGGGAGTGGGGGACGGGCAGGCAGAATAGAAGCTTGAGGTCTGGTGGAGTCCAGAAATCCAAAGTCCTCGTCTGAATCTTTTGGGGACTGCTGCAAGGGAACAAAAAGCCTCCATTGCCATCAAATAGATTCCACCTCACAGAGACCCTCCACTGGTTTCTGAGACCGTGGCCCTTTAGGGAGGACACTCTCTATCTCTCTCCCATGAGGCAGCTGTCAGATCCCAATTGCTATACCACCAGAGCTTCAGGACACCCCAAATTTTAACATGTTCTGTAGTTATTGCTGTTTTTATGTATTATTGAGTTGGAACTGACTCATGGCTGATCGTCCATCCAGTGACTTTGCAGAGGCTGTAAATTGCCCTGTGGAAAGGGATTGGCCATCTTTCTCCCACAGAACTAGTAGATTTGAACGGAGAGCCTCTGGGTTGCTAGTGCAACTTCTTACCACTAAGCCACCAGAGCTCCCTAGATGCTATAGAGATTCTTTCACTAAGACACAAATAAGACAAAAGATAAGTAAGCCTTTGTAGAAATGAGGAAAACCAATCAATCATGGCACTGATGATGTCTTCTACCAGATCATGGTGTTGGCTCTCACTTATAAGATTCTGAGCACCTTTGTAGATGAGGCTACCTCAGTGAGTAAAAGATTATGATTGAGATAGTTACACAATTTCAGACTAAAAGCTTACAGAATTGTGGGGTTACCTTGACTTCCACCTAGCTATGTTGTGGCCAGAGCTATGACTTATGAGAATCATTAGGGACATGCATAGGGAAATTGTTCTTCTCTAAGCTCATGATTTAACACACAATGAATTAGACTGCTTTGAAAAGAAAGGACTGTCTCCTCCTATAAAGAGTTATGTCCTTAGAAACTTAACAGAAGTAGTTATGAGTTAGAACTGACTCAGTGACTATGGGTCTTTGTTTTGGAAGCTAGCCAAGTACCATGACCCACTTTTTTTTTTTTATTATTTTTGTGTGCATGTACCGTCAAATCAGATCTGACTGGTACAGGAGGAGATTGCCCCTCCTTCCCCGGCAGAGCATCTGGTGGATTTGAACCGTGCACCTCTGGGATTGTAGTTGCAGCTTCTTGCCACTAGGCCACCAGAGCTCCCCATCCATGACCCACTTTTAAGCTGTACTTTTCTTGAGGGTGAAGTCACAAGGCAGGTATAGGTCAAGAAGAACTCAAATGGCTTTGAGTCTGAGTTAAGAATTGGAATGGAGTTAAAACTACACCACAGACCTCATCCTTCCACACACCAAATCAACAGATTTTAAACTCTAACACAAGGCCCTCTAACCTCTTCTGGAAATCTTGGGAATAGAAATAACGTTTGATCCAGCAATCCCACTACAAAGTACATATATATCCCAAAGAAATAAGAGCTGCAAGACAAATGGACATACTCACCGCTGTATTTATTATAGCATTATTTTTAGTAGCCAAGAGTGAGAAATTACCTTAGTGTCCATCAACAGATGAATGGAGTATGAATGAAGCTGACTGATATTCATGGTGACTGTATGAACCACAGATTGGAGTTTAGCCCTGTTGTTGTTGGTAGGTGCTGTTGAGTTCAGTACAACTCACAGCGACCCTATGATCAACAGATCTCAACTCTTTTTCTGTGTCACCTTCACAATCTCTGACACACTCAAGTGTGTTGCTGCAGTCACTGTGTCAATCCACCTTGTTGAAGGTCTTCCTCTCTTTCACCACCTCTCCACCTTTCCAAGCATTATGTCTCTCCCCAATGAATAAACTCTCCTAGCAACTAAGTATGTGAGACAAAGCTTCATCATCTTTCCCTCCAAGGAGCACTCTGGCTGCACCTTTCCAAGACATATCTGTTTGTTGTTTGGACAGTCAAGGGGATATTCCAGCACTTTTCTCCAACACCACAGTTCAAAGGCGTCAATTCTTCTTTTGTCATCCTTACTCATTGTTCAGCTTTCAGATGTATAACAAATGGCTGAAAAGACCATGGCCTGAATAACATGCACCTTTGTCCTCAAACTGACATCATTATTCCTCAATATGAGAGAGGTTCCTGACTGCAGAGTTTATGAGTGCAATATGTCTTCCGAGCTCATGACTGTTGGTACCAAGCATACTGATTATGGATCCAAGTAAGAAGAAGTAGTTGACAGTCTCAATCTTTTCTTGGTCCATCATGATGTTGCCTATCAGCTCATTGGCAAGGATTTTGTTTTTTTTCTTGACATTGAGATGCAATCCATATTGAAGGCTGCAGTGTTTAACCTTCTGCAGTAAGTGCTTCAAGTCCTCCTCACTTTCAGCAAGTGAGGTTGCCCTATGCATTACTAAAAAGCCACCCCAAAGTTGTGAAATATTACACAACATGGATGAATCAAGAACAAATAATAGTGAGTGACTAAAACTGAAACAAACAAACAAAACCACCCCCAGGATAATACTCATTGCCATCAAGTTGGAACTGAGTCATAACTGACCCTCTAGCAGGTTTTCAGACATTATAAATGTAGAGGAAAAAAGATTGCCTGTCTTTCTCCTTTGGAATTGCTAGTAATTTGAACCAACAGAGAGACACTTCCCTTGGGTCACGGCACTATTCCCTATGGACCACACCAGAAGAACTCCCTATGAGCAATGGTAGTTGCAGTTTATATGTTACACATTAGAAAAGACATTTTATATGTTAGCATTAGGGAAGCCATTTTTTCCTGACAGCTATTTTAAGAAATGTATGACTCAATAATTTTAGCAATAACATGTTTTACTAAGCTTTATGTTCTAGTACAAGCTGACCCAGCTTAGGTCCCACACCCTCTGCACCTGACTCTGGGCCTGGATACCCATGAGAAGTCAGAAACAGCAACAACTCCAGAATGTAAAGAAATCTCAACTTCGAATTGCAATGAACTTTGTGTAAACCCCATGTCCAATCTCTGAGTATAAACCCAATCTTTACTTCCCCCTGGGATCAGAGTGGTTCAAGGACTAGCTGATTTTCTGGCCAAGTGCAATAAAATCTTGGTTGATCTTTAACCTTGTCTGAGTGTTTAAAATCTCACTTTCTGCCACAACACAACATAAATCAGTCACAAAAGGACAGTTAGAAGACTGATAAGGACAGGATAGCCACTCTTGATACCTATAGACACATTGTAAAAAACTATTCATCCACCAGGGGAACTTCACTCCCAGCCTCTCTAGATAGCCTGTGATTGCCTTAAACTCTTATCCATTAATAACAGGTGGTCGCTAACCTTCCCTTGTGATAATACTTTATTCTTTATAGATTAATGTCCTGAAATCCTGATCTGAAACACTCACATTCAGATTCAAAGCAGAATTTGCTGGAGTATGTGCAGAAACATTTGTGACCAAGAGCTGCTCTTTCCAGGGAAGTAGTAAAGACTTCTAGCAGATAGAGGATTTGAACCACAAGACTCTGCTATGAACTCCATAACAAGTGGTGACATGTATCCCAGAATCCTCCCTGCCAGTTCCATCCTGAGGATCCCACTGCACATGCAGGACCAGAAGGACTAAACAACTTCAGTGCTGAAGTGGGGAATAAACAGAGCTTAGCCACTGATTAGTAGCCTCTTCTTTATTTTACCCCTTACAAACCTGAAGCACCCCTGCCATGTGGCCCTTTTTCATTGCATGCAGTACCTAGTGCTTCTTCAGCAGGTCTGCTGGCCAGTATTCCTCCCAACATGAGTGACATTCCTCTTTTCCAAATTCAGCCTGAGCTTCCTGACTGAATTCTTTCTCTTGTGAAGACAAGAACCTAGACTGCCGTTATCTGGTTACAAAACCATGAATATGAAAAGCTCGGGAAAGGTTTACATACAGATAAAATCAACCTTGGAGGGTTAACAGAGAAGAAAAGCAAGGAAGAGGGGAGTAAAAAGGAATTAATAGATAAGTTCAGTGGAGGGAAAGACAATAAACAATAAGGGTTTAATCAGATACTGAAATTAATTAATCAATTGTAATTAGTGTCTTGAAACAAGACAACTCGTGAATGGCTGAATGAAAACCTAATATGATTTGTAAATTTTTCACTCAAAAAACAATGCAAATAAACATTTTTTAAAAAAATACATTTTCACTCAGATAAAAAACATTTTTTTAAAAAAATGACTTCTCATCTTTAATTGAGGCAGCCTGCAAAGAGATGCAGTAATTTTTTTGTTGTTGTTAGTGCCTCTGAGTTGAGTACGACCCATAGCAACCCTATGAACAACTGACCTGAATCCTGCCCTAGCCTGTGCTGTCTTCATCACTTGGGGTTTAAGAACATGATGAAAGAAACAATGAGTCCTACTCCCTCCAAATTACTTGTGCTTATACACTAGCACTTTTGCAAAATAAACCCAGGAGCCTCAGACGCAGGAGCTTGGAGAGCAGGAGGGTAAATGAGCCCTAAATCTCTCAACTCCTACAACAACTTTCTCCAAACCTATTCAATCAGAAAATCAAGCAAATCATAGAACAGAAGGCAGACTTTATGAAGAGTAATGTGGCATCAGGATCAAAGGACGATTCATCAACAACCTGTGTTATGCAGATGACACAACCTTGCCAGCAGAGAGTGAAGAGGACTTGAAGCATTGCTGTTCAAGATCAAAGACCACAACCTTCAGTGTGGATTACATCTCACATCAAAAAAACAAAAACCTCACCACTAAATCTATAGGCAACATCATGATAAAAGATTTAAGTAGTCAACTGTTTCATTTTACTTGGATCCACAATCAACACCCAATAGTAGCAGCAGTCAAAAAATTCAAAAGAAAAAGTAAATGTGCTCTCAAGGGTCCCTCCAAAGTGCTCAGGAGCAGTGATGCCAGTTTGAAGACTAAGGTGTGCTTGATGCAAGTCATAGTATTTTCAATTGCTTCCTTTACAACTTTAAAGTTGGACAGTGAATAAGGATGACAAAGGAAGAATGAATGCCTTTGAGCCATAGTGTTGGACAAGAGTACTGACTCTCTCCATAAACTGTCACGAGAACAAACAAGTCTGTCTTGAAGAAAGGGCAACTAAGGTATTCCTTTGAGCCAAAGATGGTGCAACTTCATCTCACATATGTTGGGTGTGTTGTCAGGAGGGACTAGTCCTTGGAAAAGGAAATTATATTGGGAGAGTCAGAGAAAGAGAGGAAGACCCTTAACCAGGTAGATAGACACAGTGACCGCAGCAGTGGGCTCCAGGGTCTCAGATCGCAAGGACGGCATAGGATAGGACAGGGTTCAGATCTGTTGCTCATAGGGTCATTATGAGTCCTAGTTAATAAGACTTGATGGTACCTAACAGCAATGTCACCCATGGTCACTGAGACATCAGCCATGTCACCAATTTGGTCTTAGCATGGATCCCTTGATTTCTTGAGTCTTCAGGACAGAAGACCCATAGATCTAAGCCTAAACCTAAGGTGGCTGGAAGGAGATGGTGGCTAATTCATCTTTCTAACAAAGTCCATCCCTCTAGTTTGCTGGAAAAAAAAACCAGATTGTACCTCTCCCCTGAGCTAGAGGAGGAAAATCAAGTGATAATGTTATCACTCTTTACATAGCTATTTAAATACAGATTGAGTTGCTGGGGAGATGAAAGGGGGCCTCTTTTGTTATGAAAATGAAGGCGAGTGGATGGTTGAGTTTGTTTTGATATGTTAATGAGCTTGGAAGCCACCCAGGGTGGAGACTGCTGGGGAGGCTGAGTTGCCCAGCATATTTATTTGTGCAGTTTAATTTAACAGCTAGGCTACAACAGGGCTGCAATCGGGATTGTGTAAAGATAATTACAGTCCTATTATTAATCAGATGCCTGCAGGAAATGGCTTACTGGTTGGCTGTTGCTTCGGCTGCATTCAGAGCTGCCGCTACTGACACAGCCATCGTGGTCTCTTTCCGCCATCTAGTGGCTGCTCTAGGAATTGCCTAGGAAACTGGAAAACAAAACATTTTGATTTCTTCTTAAAGGGCGCAGCGACCAGCTACAGAGAAGGAACTCCTGCTGAGATGGTAAAATATGGAAAGGTCTTTGGAAATGAAACAGCCAGTCTTTCTTTTTTACTGATGCTGAACCTCAGGATTGAACAAGAAAATAACTTGCCCAAGAACATAGTTACTGTCTAGGAAGATGATGATGATGATGATTTTTAAATTATTCCCAGTTCTTTCAATTTCCCCCCAAATGGCAATTTAATTGCTTCATGTCCATGGTGTGTTCTGGGAAATAGGACATTATGTGATTTGGACCCTGTGTTGTTATTCAAGTGTTGATGTTATGTATCATTGAGTCAGAACCGACTCACTGCTGACCCTCCAGGTTTTCAGAGGCTGAAAATCACACAGGAGATTGCCCATCTTTCTCCCACGGAGCAGCTGGTGGATTTGAACTGCCTGCTTTGGGGCTTGGGAGTACAGCTCCTTAGCCACTAGGCCACAGAATTCTCTGGGAGATAGGATGGGAGGTGATTTTAATGTTGTATAAGCACTGTATTATAATTTGTGCCTCCTTTTTTTCTCTTGAGCAAACATTTTTGTTCCCTAGCAGTGATTATCACCTGGCTAAGAGGGATTGTCAGCCCTCCAGCCATCATTAGCAGTTTTTTCTACCTCCTACAGGTCCCTCTCACCTGTTTACCAGCCTTAATAGCTTTCAGTGAAGTTGCTCTTTTAACAGCTTTCAGAATTTGCCCTTGTTTCTGAAGCTGCTTGTGATTGTTGAAAGTGATACAATATTGTTGGCCTGGAATAATCACATTCGCTGATTTTCTACCTTTGTCATTAATGACCTTTTGTTTTACCTCCAGATTGGTCCTTCTCCTTGGCCTCTTTCCCTGTAATTGCTAGCACTAGCTTTGGAGCCATTGCAATATTACAGTAACATGGTCAAAAGAAAATGAAACGTTACAGCACTCAGGGGGCACCCCGTATATGACAAGGAATGTTGCTGCCTATAAGTGGAAGGGTACCTTATTATATGATAAACGTGTACAGATAAAAAGCACAGGACATGCAGAAGCCAATAATACAAGCTTTTGGGTTTACTGTTACAGCTTTATATGTGTATTTCAGGGGAGCTCTGCTGGTCTCGTGGGTAAGGAGCTGGGCTACTCAGCACATGGTTCGAGTCCACCAGCTGCTCTTCAGGAGAAAGATGGGCAATCTCCTTCTGTGCCTCTGAAAACTCACTGGAGGGTCTACGAGTCGGTTCTGACTCAATGGCAAACACCAACAATAACAACGGCGTTTGTATTGTACCAATATGTGCCCAACAGCACAAGAGACAGGAGGTACAGGTGTGGCGTGCTGGGAAGCTATTACTGTTCTTTATATCTTATAGTTCTATTAGGATTTCTGAATTCTGTTATGAGTGTATGGGAAGCTATAGCGGCCTGATGGTTAGAAGCTGCACTGCAATCTCAGAAGCCATTTGGTTCAAAACCTGCTCCACGGAAGAAGAATGGGAAATCTTCTCCCGAGTCATTTACTGCCTCTGAAGACCTGCCGGAGTGTCAGCCGAGAGTTGGTTCTGACTCTACGGCACACAACAACAACATTATGAGTTTACAGGACTATGGTGGTCTAGTCTGTAGGGAGTTGCACTGCTAAGCCCTCTTGAGTGATTTCAATCCATCAGCAGTTCCAAAGGAGAAAGACGGGCAATCTCCCCCTGTGAGATTTCCAGTCTCTGAAAACCCACTTGGAGGGACAGTTATGAGCTGGCACTAACTGGATGAGGTGGGTTTTTTTGTTTTGTTTTCTTTCGAGGAGGATGTATGTATGGTGGACCGTGCTTAAGTGGAATATCATATGGCACATGATTGTGTATATCTCCATCGCTTATCTCTTTTCCCTGTGCTTTTCAATTCTTTCTGTCAAATACTTTGATTTTTAAAAAATTATTATTGTTCAGTTCCCAATTTTGTTTGATTCCAGCATTCCTTACTTCTCTGTACAATGACTTGGAGGGAGTCCAGCTGGCAAGAACGGCATGAGCAGAGAGAGCTGGTCTGAGCTTAGGGAGTGGCACAGAGGCTGGCGGCAGGAGTGAACTGGTTCTGTGTTCACGGGAATCTTTGCTCACAGGGGACACACAGAGTGTGCAGAGAGGTACGCACGGTGTCAGTGGGAATGATACAATGTGGACGAGGATCTCAGCCAAACAGGGAAGCTATAAGTAGGAGTCATCACCTCTGTAGTTTGTTATATCACAGTGATGTGTGTTGCTATGATGGTGGAGGCTGGGCCACAAGTATTTCAAATACTAGCAAGGTCGACCAGGTTTCAGCATCTCAATTCACCTCACTGCTGTCAAGTCAAAACCAGCTCATAGCTGACCCTCCTGTGGGTTTTCAGAGGCTGCCCAGGAGATTTCCCATCCTTCTCTAGTAGAACAATAGCTAGTGAGTTTGAACCTACCACCTTTGAGTTGAGAGTGCAACTCTCTATCCACTAAGCCAACAGAGTTCAGTGGTAAGGAATTGTGCTGCCAACCCAAAGCCACGTGGTTTGAATCCATCAGCTGCTTCTCAGGAGAAAGATGGGAAATCTCTTCCCATGTGACTTACTGCCTCTGAACACCCACTGGAGGGTCAGTGGTGATTTGACTGTCCTAGGTTGTAAGGTTCTCAAAGAACACAGTGACTGCAACCATGGACTCAAGGATAGAGATGATGGTAAAGATGGCACAGGAAGGGTCATGCTTCCTTCACACAGGTTCCCACGAGGTGGGGTCAACACCACAGCAACTATGAGTGATGAGAGAGAAGTAGGCGTACAGAGAAAATGACACCTTTGATTTTTACCCTTGTTGGAGTTGTCCTTTTCTTCAACTTTCCAGAATTCCATGTTAACTGTAGGCCTGGAACAGAGCAGACACTAAGGACAAAAACAGTGATGAATAAGACAGGGTTCTGACTTCAAGAGGAGACTCTGTCTGGTGGAAACAATAAAGTGCTGAGCTACTCACTGAAAGGTTTGCGGTTCAAACTCACCCACAGGTACCTCAGAAGAAAAGCCAATGTCATGGACTGAACCACTTCCCCCCTCAAAATACATGTATGCAGTGATATAATGGGGAAGGTACATAATAATATCCCACGATGTGATAATCAAGTAGCTGTGAAAGGATTAAGGGTGGAAAGCAAACCATCTTGGATCAGATGTAAGGGGAGTTTCCCTAGTGTGTGGCCTCTAACACTTTTTATCCTCCTAGCAATTAAAGAAAAGAAAAGTGAACCTGGAAGAAGGGCCTCAGTTCCACCAAGAAAGAATTGCCAGGAGTGGAGCGTATTCCCTTAGACTCAGTTCCCTGCACTAGGAAGCTCCTGACACAGGAGAGAGCCAAGACACATGGAACTCTTCAAAGAATCCTGAGCCAACGAATGCTGATAAAAACAAAGGACACAGACAGGGCCCTCCCTAGACTTGCACCCTGAATTTGAACTTCTAGCTTCCTAAATGCTAAGAGAATACATTTGGATTTTTTTAAAGTTATTCACTTGTAGTATCTCTTTTCTAGCAGCCCTCAATGACTAAGAGGGGGCTTTGAAGTCCATAAAGAATTGCACTGCTAACTCAAAGTCTCACGTCTCTGGTCATTTGGATTCACTAGCAGCTCATCAGGAGAAAGATGGGCAATTTCTCCTGGGCAATTTACAGCCTTGGGCACTTGTTGGAGGATCAGCGATGAAATGAGTTCCAACTCTGTAGCACTGAGTGCTTGAATTTGAAGCCATTGGCTTTTGGAAGGTCACAGACTTGAAAACCCTATGCAACACAGGTCTGCTCCACACACACAGGGTCACCAGCAGCCAGGATTAATTTCCCAAGCAGCTGGCTTGGCTTTGTCCTCAAAAAGGTTACCATCTAGACAGGAATGGCACATGCAAAGACAGAATATAGTCAATTTTGCAAGACGTGCAGCCTTGTTGAAGCTGCAGCCCAGGTAAGTGACCCTTCTGCAAGAGGGTCCTTTCAAAAAAGAAGGAAACTTATTAAAATTAAAGTGAAAAGAATTTCATTTTTAACTCATATCTCTCAGAGGAAATTAAAGTGATTCTAATCCATCACACCCAGCATCACTTCTTATAATTCCCTTTCTCTCCTCCTCAATTGTCCGCACATTCTGTGCTCTGAAAGCTTCAGCCAAAAGATAGAAAAACGACGGGCCCAGGAAGGGGTGGGGGAACGAACTCCTTCCATCTGCCCAGCTTCCTGCTTTGCCTCCTCTACCGCCCTCCCCACCTAGCTCCTTACTGCAGACATCGTCCAGCTCTCTGACTTCCCGTTCTCCCTTCTTGCTTTGATTTCACTTCTCTTTAGTCCATTTGCAGTTTCTACCCCTAAATCTCTGGGGTGACTTTGGAGTGACTGAGGAGGGAGCTGACAAGGAGAGATTCTTTTTGTCAGAGGGCTCTTAGGGATTGCACTGTATCTCCACAAAATATGTGAAGTCCCAACTCCCCCAACTTTGTTGAGTTTGCTCTTGTTATATTAATGAGCTCATTAATGAGACGGTGTTGGATGCTGTCAAGTCAACTCACAGTGATGAGATAAACAATGGATTGAAATCCTGTCCCATCCGGCGCCATCCTCACACTCTCCACCATGCCTAGGACCATTGTTGCAGTCACCATGTCAGGTTAGCTCATTGTGGGTCTCCTCTTTCATCGACTCTCTACATTTCCAAGCATGATGTCTTTTCCCAACAACTTGTACCTCCTCGTAAGAGGCCCAAAGTATTTGAGATGAAGGGTTTACCATCCTTGCCTCGAAGGAATCTTCTGCTCTCACTTCCACCATGCCAGAGTAAGAGATTCTAACACCAATCACGTCTAAGTTATTTCTTAGAAAAGAGTAGGGCAGACACAGGGACACGTCTGCCAGAGGAGACAGACTCTCTGTGAAGAGCTGTCAAAAGCAAAAGAGCACCAAGGATAGTCAGCAGACATCAGGAGCTAGGAGAGAAGCCACTGAAGGAATCAGCGTGGCCAGAACGCTGTTGGGGACTTGGAGTTCCCCAAACTTCGATAATTGACTTGCCGTTCTTGAAAACCATCCATTTGTGGTATGATTTTTGTTTTGCTACAGAAGCACTAGGTAACCAGGACAAAAAGAGCTGTACAAACTCACTATGTAAAGGTTCACAGGAGATGGACTTGAACCTCCCTTAGATATTATCATAAAGCAACAGACATATCCGTAAGGTCCCCTCAGCTTAAGAAGTCCAAAACTAAGACTTAACCCACTGGCACTGAGTTGATCCTGACTCATTACGTATTTCCAGCCAATTTCCCAGGCATTGTCTTTGGGAAGGTGGAGGGAGGGCAAAGGAGAGGAAGACTCTCAACCAGGTGGATTGACACGATCACGGCAATAACGGGCTTGAGTACGTCTGAGATTGTGAGGGTGGCACAGGATAGGACAGGGTTCAGATCTCTTGTTTGTTGTTGCTCTGAGTCGTACTCAACTCGACGCCCCCTAAGAACAGTAACAACATACCCCAACAGGAGGACACTGCTTCATGCTTCTCCTGTTTAGTGCCTGGTGGGTTTGAACTACCAGACTTTCCGTTCGCAGCCTAACCTATTATGTCACCAGGAATCCATTTAAGCAAGTGAAACCAGCGTAAAAATTTTCACAAAGGCAAGCGTTAAACCTATTAAATCTCATTGCTGGGCCAAGAATGAAACAGAAAATTAGTCTTACAGCCATTTAAAAAGAAATAAAAAACGTAAACAAATCTTACTTGGCAGCATGAATTAACATGAGTTAGTAACACTCACACAGCCAAGATAAGCCAGCTTAGCATTCATTGACGGACTTCCCTAAATCAACAGGAAAATGAAATGTGATTCACCAGTCAAAGGAGTTCCCTGGCGGCCTGCATGGTGAAGCCGTAGATGATTAACCTACAGGTTTGCCAGTTCCGACCCACCCAGAGGTGCCTCAGAAGACAGGCCTGGTGAATGAAAGGTCACAGCCTTGAAAACCTGACACACCTTCTGCCCTGCACACACTGGTCACTGACATTGGAATCAACTGGACAACAAATAACAACAGAAACAACCAATTGGAGCAAAGTCAAGACACTTACTCATCTAAACTTCAAAAGGGTGATGTTAACTGTGGAAACTCAGGCTTTCTCAGTTTCAGGGGCTTTCTGCTTTTGAAGAATTTCTCATTCAATAAACCCTGTTAATGCTAATTGACTTTTTTCTCCTTTAACCTTTTTTTACAAATTAATTTTAATGAACCTTTACAGAGACAGGGCTTCCAGTCATTCATTGTTGCACTTTTCTCCCTGCCCACTCTAGCCCACCACCACCCCGCAATTAGTTTTTCTCCTTGATGAATTATTGATGACATTTTTCTTTCACTTGCTGGTCAAAGGTATTATCTCAGAGGATGGCAGTTCTTGGATCTCTCAAGGGCTTTCTTTGCCTGAAAACAGTCAATTGTTACCACATCTCTCTCTCCCTCGCTCCCTTGCTCCCCCCTCCCCTCCCCCTCCTTCTCTCTCTCTCTCTCTCTCTCATAAGCTCTAGAAGGATGGATGGGAATGTCGGTTTCTGATGTTCAAACATGCCCAGTGTTTCAGCCAGCATTTACTCAAACATGAATTCTCAAATAATTGTGCTGATGTGCTAAGCACCTCACTACTGAATAGTGGCCCCTGGAGATGCCCATGCCATCATCCCTGCAGCCTATGACAAGGCTGCTTAATGCAGCAAAAGAGACTTTGCTGATGTGATTAAGTTAAGGATCTTGAGATGCGATGATGATCCTGGATTACCTGGGTGGTCACTAAACATGATGGAAGGGTCCTCTGAGAGGGAGGTAAAGGAAGAGAAGAGAGTGAGAAGCAAAGGCTGGAGTGATGTAGCCACTATCTATGGAATGTGGGTAAACACCAAAAGTGGAGAAGACGAGGAAGGGATTCTTCCCTAGAACCTCCGGATGGAGTAAGCCCAGTAAAACCCAGTCTAAACATCCAGAACTGTAAAAGAAGAACCTGGTGTTGTTTTAAGCCACTGTACCTGTAGAAATTTGTTACAGCAGCTACGAGAAACAAGCACAGCATCTTGCATTGGTGAGAATGCCTTCTTGACACTGCCAGTCTACCTAGGTCTCCCGTGGGGCTGCCATCTTGGTTTTCTTTGCAGGTTTCTTTGCACCTTCATACACAGGTTCTCAGATGGTCTGGGAGCCTCCATAACTGGTCTTTCTACTCAGTATAGGAGCTCAACAGCCGCTCTGAACCCACCTGCAGGAAAATTGAACCCTTTTCTTGAGGGAGAAATTTGTACTGTGAGGTTGGTGGGATAATAGAAAAGTTATAGGGGCTCCTTGTATACTTTATTTGACTTTGGCTGTCAAAAGAGTTTGGGGAGCTCTGGTGGCCTAGTGGCAAGGAGCTGCAACTACAATCCCAGAGGCGCACGGTTCAAATCCACCAGATGCTCTGCCGGGGAAGGAGGGACAATCTCCTCCTGTACCAGTCAGATCTGATTTGATGGTACACTCACAGAAAAATAATAAATTTAAAAAAATTTTTTAAAAAAAGAGAGAGTTTGATCACAGGTGTCTGATATAGACCCTTACCTGGACCAGGTATTGACATTTATGTCTGAGCTCTTAACCTAAAGCTACTTTCTAGTTGTTGTTGGTGTTGTCATGTGGCATCAAGTCACGTGAAACTCATAGTAACCCTGTGTACAACAGCCCTAAACCCTGCTCTATCCTGTGCCAATCTTACTGTCTCTGACACATCTACCCCCATTACCCCAGTCACTGAATCAATCCAGTTCATCAAGGGTCTTCCTCTCCTGCGCTGTCCCTCCACCCTCACAAGCATGATGTCCCTCTCCAAGGACTGGCCACCTCCTTGCAACATGTCCAAAGTATGTCAGCCGAAGTTTAAGAATCCTTACCTCCAAGGAGCAGCCTGGTTTAGGGGCATTTATTAGACACTCCCACAAAGACAGCTTGTCGTGGCCCATAAAGGCCATAGACTCATGGTAGACAGGCTAAACCTATCTAATCTGTTAAACCTGTTGTCTGAAAGCCAATACTGAGTCAGTGACCAGCTAAAGGGTCTGGACAGCTGGTACGTGACCCACGACCAGGTTCTCTGACCTTACGAGTAGCTAGGCCATTCCATCCAATTGGTCTCTGTCTCATTGATTGGTCAAGTTCACTTAGACCATGCTGATGAGCAGGTTACTGGGTAAGATGTGAATTAAATGGGGAAATAGGAAGCAGAGTTGCCCAGGGGGACACTAACATTCCCCTCTGTACTTCATGACTTTGAGCAGCTGTTACTGGTCATCATCAGTCCCCCTGCACATACTCAACAGTTTTGACCACATTGAGGTGACTACCTCTCTGTATATCTGGGGACTTCAACGCCCTCCTGCCACACTCAATTTATCCTTCAAATTTCCTCCTTTCCAAGTGTTCTCTGCTTCTTCTTATCCTCCAGTGGACCCTTCTCCTTCGCGTCTTCTCTGTATCTTGCACACTCCAGGACACACACAAGCACACCCTTGCACATCTCACACTGCACAGCGTCTCTTCATTTATCTGGCTGCCCTCTGTTCCCCTGTAAACTCATTGAGGGTCAAAACTAGTTTTCTTTTCCACACACTCTAAACCTAGTGCCTAGTGGGCAATCTCCTGTCACATTTAGCTCTCAACAAGGGGTTGCATGGTTGACTGAAGTGCCCCAATGACAGCCATTGAGATGCATCATTCCCTCCTGAAAGCCAGGGATCTGTTCATCGTATCCAAGGTCCTGTTAGTAGTGAAGGAACAAAAGGTTGACTCAAAAGTTTCGATCCAGCCAGGGGAATTATCAGAGAGCCCCTGACTGATTCTGTAAGTAACTTTGAACCTCTTTCTTTTCCTCCACCCAAGGAGGACAAGGAAGGAGATTCTGGAAGGTTCTTTTTGAGACTCTGGAAGATGCTTAACAGAAGACCAAGTGAAGACATTGTTCCCCTCTTCTTTCCCGCACGTATAAAAAAGTATCCTTCATTGGCTCACAAGGATTTGAACAAACCTCAGAACTATGCTTGATCGTTCATGTGAGACACTGTCACATTGAGGACCTGCTCTTGCCCTTAAGGCATACCCCCTGACAGGCACTAGGCTGGAGCTACCCCTCCAAGTTAAGTGTGAAAATCTACCACCTATCCCATTCAAAATATGTGTTTTTATCATAAATAACCTTGGTGATTATGAAGATGCATACATGAACTTTGAAAACTCTCTAATTCTAGTTATTCATCGATAGGAGAGTGGACCACATAGCTCTCACTTATGGACCAAGGACCCTAAACTGGGTCCTATGTTTTTAGAGGATACTTCGTCCCCCATCCACAGACACACGTAAAAAGAACTCTACTAAAAAATCTTATATGAACTGTGTTTTCAGGATCTGCTATTGAACACACAACAACATTTGCTCTGTGACTTAACCCTGTTAGGTCCCAGGAAAGACTGGCATCTCTTGCCCCATGCTCTTCAAACAGAAGGTAATTGTGTTGGGATTCCAGGCAGGTGTGTGCTGTGCAGCTGCTGGCATCAGAGATGGAAGGTGCTTCGGAGGAAGGAGGATGTGAGCTGCAGAAGCATTTTGGTAAGAAAAGAGAAATTCATTAACTTGTCAAATCCTGCCTCCCAGTCAGCGTGGAAACTATCGATTCCTGCATATGGAGAAGGGTTGTGTTCTTGCTTTGTTGGTTACTGCTTGTGGTTCTGGTAGAATTCATGGCTCAGTGTAACGCTCACAAAACCACAAATGTGTGTGTGGTGACTGAAGAATATGTTGCAATAATTAGTAAGAAGTCATTTACTTTTTAAACACGTATATATAGCCCTGTAAGCCTGTGTACAGTCGCCCCCACAGCTCTCCACATATACAATAAACATAAATTAAAGAATGAAATGGATTAATGAATTGGGAAAACACTGCAGATTAAAATATGTGTGTGTGTCTGTGTGTACATGTCAATAGTTCATATTCTTCTTAAATTTGTACACCCACAGAGGGAGCTCATGTGGTACAACTACACTCAGCAACTACACTCCTACCCTGAAAGCTATAGCTTTCTGGAAGTTTGAATCTACCAGTGCTTCCATGGGAGAAAGATGGGAAATCTCCTCTGGTGTGATTTACAGCCTCAGAAAACTGCCGGATGGTGAGCTATAAGCCGATCTGACTTGATAGCTTGCGCTCTCTCTCTCTCTCTCTGTGTGTGTGTGTGTGTGTGTGTGTGTGTGTGTGTGTTAGAGAGAGAAAGAACTCTTAATACAATTTCATACCAATTCTAAATATTATTGTATAGGCTTAGATATTGCTTTAAGAGCCAATGAAAAATGATGTTATAAAATAAAGATTTAAATATAAATTATAAACATATATAAAGGATATATATGTTATTGTTGTTATGTATGTGCCGTCGAGTCACTTGCGACTCATAGCGACCCTATGTACAACAGCCTTAAACTCTGCTCTGTCCTGTGCCAATCGCACCTGTCTCTGACACTCCCATCCCGATTATCCCAGTCACTAAATCAATCCACCTCATAGAGTGCCTTCCCCTCCTGCGCTGTCCCTCCACCCTCCCAAGCATGATGTCCCACTCCAAGGACCAGTCCCTCCTCACTACATGTCCAAAGTATGTTAGATGGAGCCTCAGAATTCTTGCCTCCAAGGAGTCACCCGGTTTAACCCTTTCCAGGATGAATCTGTTTTCCTAGCAGTCCATGGTACTCTCAATAATCTTCTCCAGCACCACAGCTCAAAGGTATCAATTCTCCTCCTATTCTCCTTGGTCATTGTCCAACTCTCTGATGCATAACAAGTGATTGCAAATATAAATGATAAATATAAAGATTTTAATATAAAAGCTTTATCATAATGGTATATTATAGGTAACGACGTTCCCTTTCCTTCTCAGTTTGTGTCAGAATTCTAATTCCTCTACCTGTGACTATAATCCTATTTGGAAATAGTGTTTCTTTGTTATGTTAGGGTAGTGGAGCCCTCAACCTAGACACTTTGAAGTTATCAGGAGTTCTAAGACAAACCAGGTGAAGGGGGAAAGATGGATGTCATGAGAAGACAGCCAAGGAGCCCAGGAGTGCTGAGGTTACCTGAGCTGGGAGAGGCAAGGGTCTTCTCCCAGGGCTGACGGAGACATAGTCTACCCTTCTAGCTCATGTTTTTAATTCAAAGCCTCCTGGGGAGGCTGGGAGGGAGGAATCCTGTTCTTAAAAGCCACCTGCTGGTCCTATTTCTGTTACCGCAGCACAAGGAAACTAAGACAACATATTTCATAATATTTTCTGGGAAACTAATTTATGGTATGCAACACTTACAGTGTTTGAACCTTATATGTAAAAATCTGTAGTCCTTTTTTTGGAACCACGACTTGCTTTGATACTTTTATTGATAATCCCAGCTGCTACTCTCTCAGCAGAGTAAATTTCCCTAAATTGGAATTAATTAAGGAAAAAACTGCCTAAGAATTACAATGACTCAAGAGAAGTTGTCTAATTTGACATGGTTTTTCAATAGAACACATTTTAAGTGAAAATATTGACTATGACAATTCAATTAGTAGTGATTTTGCAGAATTGAAAGGCAGACAAAAATGAATTTTTTGGAATATATAAGTAATATTTATAAATAATGCATATTTTTATTTTATTTCTCATCTGAACATCAGCGGATTATCAAAAGAACACCCAGATATTTGCTACAAAAATTGAATTTAGCAGTCTTTGATATTTTGCTGACTTTTAGTCATACAGAAACCATTATCAAGATTGTACACACACACACACACACGTGCACACACATACACAATTTATAACTAGGTATATCCTCCAAAGTAAGAGTAATAGAACTGGTTTTATTTAAGGGGGCTGGCTGACTTTTTATCTCTTAAATATTTGATTTTGGCTCAATCTCTAAGGACCTGACTTTGCAACAAAACTTGGAAGTAAAAGAGATATATTAAACCCAAAAAGAAAGTGCCTCCTAAAATATTTGATGAATGGACTGGAGTTTGTATTTTATGGTAGAATTTTTTTTTCCTGAAAAGAATCTTTTAAGTAGGTGTTGTTAGATTCCAGTCTAGACACATCTTGGCGGATGGGCATATGGGGTTTGTGTTTCTAACGGGTCTTATCCAAATTTAAGGAAGGTACTTCCTGTCAGTTTAGTGGTCTTTTTCTTTATCTTCCTTCTCTCCATTCCTCTGTGTCCATTCATCTGTCACATACTTCTGATCCATACATGTTCCTAGCTCATGCTCTGGGCTTGTAACCTGTAACCCATTTGTATGTCCTGAATTGGGGGGAAGGCTTTGCATAAGGACAAAGAAGGGGTTTGTGGGGTTGTGGAGTGTACTGTTGCAGGGAACAGTCTGATGTAGTTGCAGGGAACATTTGAGCAATGGCTTTGCATTAACTTGAGGATTTGGGATCAATAATTAATCAAAGTTGAAAGGTGACAAGGAAGTGCCATAGAATGCAAGACTACCATAACCTAGACGTGAGTGTCACCATTTGAAAGACGGTTTTCTCTACATTTTAGAGACTCATCTTCAGAAAGTCTACCTGTAGAGCCCCTGCTGAGAGGACGTATGACCCTCCCTCCAGGCCAAGCTGATGGACCAGGTGAATAGTCTGCTTATCACTGTCTGTCTTGGTAATTCATTGGCTGAGGACAATCAACTTAAAGCTGATATACTTGTGGGGCGGGGTTTCTGAGGGTCCTGTTTTAGAGATTCCATGGTTAGTGGTGCACTTGCTGAAGGAGAGAAAAAGGATCGGGGGGTGGGGGGGGGAGAAACAGAGGTGAGTGTCTACACAACAGTGGAGAGGAAACTCAGCCTACATCTCCCAGTTCCCTCTGAAGTCTTGGCTTCCACCAGGCATTTTTCTGTCTTTTTAGCCTCATGGTTTTGCTTTAAAAACTAGTAGATTAGGGTCTTTTCTTTGCAATGAAAAGACATTTGAACAAGACAAGAAAGGGAAGCTCACAAAGGGGAATCACCTTAACCAAAGTTACAGTGAAGATAGAATCAGCGTTTCTGACTCTCAGCTCAAGTTTCTTTCCCCTCTGGAGTGTTGCCTCAACTGCAGAGAATCATGAGAAGCTCTCTGTTACAGATCTTCAGTGCTGTGAATTCTTGGAGGTCAGGGACCATGTGTCTTGTTAACTACTAAACTTTCAGGAAACATACATGGAAAGAAGAAATGAAAGGTGAGTGGAGGGATGAACACAGTGCTAGGTTCATAGTTTGCTCACTCTATTTCATCTAGGTTAACTCAGAGATCAGCAGTTCAGAAGGATCTCATGAGGGATCGCCTAGCCCTCACCTTTCCTTCCTTAGAATTTCAAGAAATACCAAGAACATACAAGATTATTATCTAGCTCAGGCCCATGGGTCACCTTTTAATGTTCACCTAAAAAAAATCACTGGCTCATCAAACAGTAATTAACTGACACCAGTGTTAGCATCCTCAGTACTCTTCCATAGTTATACCTGCTTCCAAGAGGAGAAAGAAGAGCAGACAAAAATAAATGATGTTGAAGAGAAAAACTTCATAGGATGCAAGTAAAAAAACAACCCCATCCCCCCACCTCTCTCAAGACTACCAGTCCCATCTCCCTGCCTGTTATGGATTGAATAATATTTCCCAAAAATATGTATGGTGAATCCTAACTTCTATGCCAGTGGGTCTAATAGTATCTGGGAATGGGTTCTTTTTCTTTTTTTAATTTGAAATTTTTTTTATTTAAATAGCATTCGGTTTATTACAAATATTTAGTATTGGCTTCCCATATTTCCCCCCTTTTGTTTTTATCATAATTATGTTATCATCTAGATGAGCATGGGAATGGGTTATTTTTGTGACGTTAATGAAATAGAAATAGGATTTCTATAAAATGAGTCTTAAATAAATCTCTTCTCAGATATAAAGGAGTTTAAACAACACAGATGGAGCAAGAGAGATGTCAAGGCACCTGAGGATGGTTAGGAGCAGAGAAGCTCAAAGAGACAAGAACTTTCTTCCAAGGTGATGGAGCTAGAAAGACTTCATCTACAGCTAGTGTGCTATATTTGGACTTAGAATCTCTTAAACTGTGAAAACATAAATTTGTGTTGGTTAAAACCACTGACTTGTGCTATTTCTGTGATAGCAGCACTAGATAACTAAGGCACCACCCAAGATGCTATCTCAGGCAGGTCCTTTGATTTCCTGTCCCTTCCAGGAAATGAAGTGTCCTTTGGTCACTTCTAGTTCCAGAACAGTCTGACATTAGTGATAAAATGTCTAGGTGCCTGTAATTGTTCGAACTGAACTTGATGTGCCTTGTCAGTGCCCTGGAGGATAATCATAAGTTTCAAGTCCGGAGTGGGAAATGGCTGGGTGGCTGGTCTTGCCTTTTTATCCAGGTCCCTGTTGATTTCTGGTCCTTCCAGGAAAAGAGAACATTTTTGGAAACCCGATGTGGTGGCATTAGTGCATTAGAACTTGACCTTGGCACAAGATAGGATTCCTTGAATGTTTCAAGATGGCTTTCTCCCTATTTGGTATGTTGTGAGGGGTTTGGAGTTCTTGACTGGATACCACTACATCATGCAGTTTTTTGACATAGAGATATACATACTTCTCACTTGTCAACACAATTAAGTTCCAATAACCAAGTCAATATGCAAAAATGGGTATTACCAGAAAATGAAGGATGACTACATCAAATCACAAAGTGGACACTGAATACATCATTATATTACTATCACATTTGATCATTACATAAGGTTCAAATTACATCATTACCTCTTAATAATTGCTAACTCACTGACAATCATGGTTCATTAAGCTCAGACATGGCCTTAACCATCACAGCCAAGGATACTCTCACCTCACATCTCACTGCTTGTTACTGACACTATTTTCCTTGCAAAACAGTCATATATCAGAATTTTTACTGTTGTTACCACAAAATTTTGGATGATGAGTTATTTGGTAAGTGAGGAGTCAGTATATTCCACATAAGACCCTTTGTGATCTTCCGTCCTTGACTTTTATCCTCAGAAGAGCAGTTTCTGGAGGATGTCCTTGGTCTAGCACACCAAGAGACCTTCAGGAGAGGTCCCTTGTTATTAGAGTTTCTTTGCTATTAGCAGTGGCTCAAACTACTCAAAGGGCAACCCTATAATACTCTTCACAGAACCTCTTTGAAGTTCCTCTTGGAAGGTGGTAACCCCACCATGATTTCTTTCTAACATGAGAGCAACATTCTACAAAGGAACCTTCTCTCAGACATGCCAACCTCCATGCTTGGCAACTTCACCAGGCTGTTGGACTAAGGGTTGGGAGTACATTTTGGCCATCTCCTTGGCATGTCTTGTATGGGTAACATAACACTTTCTACCTGTGGTTTAGCCCTCACCTAAGAGAAGGGGAGGGTGAGGGTGGTTCCTAGAAAAATTTGAAGGAATGAGATTATTTGTTCAGCCTTAAGCTCTATGTTTCTAATTTGATTCCCTGGTCAAAGAGTGAGAAAAATCAAAACTATTTTGACTCATGACTGGATGTTAATAAATTTCCACTCCTGCTCAATACTACAGCTCTTTCTTCTTTAATCAGGTAGATGTTATAGCTATAAACTATAATTACATATAGATATAGACATTAACAAAGACAGATATACATGTATGGCACCCTAGGCAAGCTTTGTTTATGAGGATTATTGTTAGTTGTGTTATTATGTACCACGGAGCTGGAGCTAACTCACAGCTCACCTCCAGTCTGTTTTCAGAGGCAGTAAACAACATGAGAGGAGAGTGCCCATCTTTCTTCTTCAGAGCTGTTGGTGGATTTGAACTGTGTGCCTTTGGGTTGGCAACACAGCTCCTTACTACTAAAACACCAGAATTCCCTTAATACTAAAATTTAATATATACATTAAATGGTAAACCCTTGCTGCTAGGTATTCTGGATGGAGCTCTGGTAGCCTAGAGGATAGAAGTTGTGCTGCCAACTAAAGAGAAACTGTTTGAATCCACAAGCTGCTTCTCAGGAGAAAAATGAACAATCTCCCCTGTCTCTCTCCCCATCCCCACACTATTTACAGTCTCTGAAAACTCACCAGAAGGTCAACTACGAGTCAGTTCCAACCTGATGGCAATAAAGGAGAAATGTATACTGGAGCAGGCTGCATAGGGTTGTCTGTTTGAGAAGATGTATAATAATGAATAGACTATGACATTGAACTTGAGACTCCTATTGGAATGCCTTGCTTGTCTTCTCTATCTGTAGGTCTCAATATGCATGGTGGCACCCTCCCCGTGGACACCCACATGGGACTCCAAGAGAGCCAGGCTTCCTTCTGTCACTTTCTGATACCTCCTAGCTTTTACAATCTTATTCTCTATGTGTAACAGGGCCCACGTTCTCACTCACTCAGAATGCTGGAGAGATGCCTTAAGATTTTTGAGAAAACCTACTCAGCTTTGTGTTGTGTGTGTGTGTATGAAGTACTGTCAAGCAGAATTTAATACATGTTTATATATTAACTAGTAAATACATGCAGTCACATGTATGTGCACACACATACACAGTTCCAAAGAAACCATTGGAATAAACTTTATTTTAATAGAAAATTACAGGCTACATTGTGTTATTTTATTTTTCTTTTTAAAAATTGGTTTCCATTCAATCATTCATATCCATTTCATTCTATAACATTAATTGTTGGTAGGTGCTGTCAAGTTGACTACAACTCACAGCAACTCTATGAACAGAAGCTCTGAACCTTGTTCTATCCTGCACCATCAGTCATCATAATCTGTTATAATTACACAGACCACTAATTACACCTGTCATTATTTACATATGCCTTTGAGCTGTGGTGGTGGAAAATTCCCTTATTTTCATTAATGCCTTTTGAGTTGTGGTGTTTAAGAAGAGTACTGAATATGGACTGCCAAAAGAACAAATAGATATGCCTTGGAAAAAGTGCAGCCAGAGTATTCCTTGGAGGCAAGGATGGTGAAACTTTATCTCACAATATTTTTATTATTATTATTTTTGTGTGTACTGTCCAATCAGATCTGACTGGTACAGGAGGAGTTTGTCCCTCCTTCTCCAGAAGAGCATCTGGTGGATTTGAACCATGCACCTCTGGGATTGCAGTGTAGCTTCTTGCCACTAGGCCATCAGAGCTCCCTTATCTTACATATTTTGAGCCTATTCCTTGGAAAGGATTATCATGCCTGGAAAGGTGGAGGGTCAGGGAAAGAAAGGGAGTCCTCCAGTGAGATGGATTGACATGGTGACTGCAGCAATGACCTCAAGTGATCAGAGATGATAAACATGCAACAAGATCGGACAGGACTCAGGTCTGTTGTTCATAGGGTCGCTGTGAGTCATACGCAATTCGAGTGCCAACAATTTAAATCTCACCCTCTGTTTCCAGAAAGAAAAAAAAAAAGAAGTCAAAATGCTACTGACCTGAGTTTCAAAGAACCCAAGACATCCTATAACCAATTCAGAGGGAAGTTGGGAGGATGGTTCAGTGGTAGAATTCTCATCTTAACTCACTCAACTCTCAGAGGAGGCTTGCCTGTTGCTCAGGTGATGACCAAGTTTCAATAGAGCTTTTAAACTAAGAAGAAAGACCTGGCGACCTATTTCTGAAAATTAGCCAAGGAAGATACAGTCACAACAGTGAGATCCCTAACTGACCACGGACACAATGGGCTCACCAGGAGTCAGGAGCTGACTGAAGGTCAGCAGACAGCAACCACTACTGATTTCCATAGAATTCACGTTAAAGGTACAGTCAGGTGTACCCTAAAGGTAAGTGGGGCAAGATGGGCCTCACATGCTTTGGGCATGTTGTCAAGAGCGGCTAGTGTTGGAAAAGAGACATCATGCTTGGAAAAGGAGAGAGACAAGGAAAGAGGAAGAACTTTGATGAGACGGATTTACATGGTGAGTGGTTTGAGGGAGAGGGTGGCCCAGGACAGGGCAGGGCTTCCATCTGCTGTTTATAGGATCACTGTGAAGTAATAGTGTACTTGACAGCACGTAATAACAATACACCAAGTCATCACGAAGTTTCTATCAAAATCTGTGTCCTATTCAAAGAGTAACCGTGTTCCCGTACTGTGGAAAAGTGTATTTTAATAACTTGAAAGTCAACTGATGTGTTATCTTGAGACTATAAATATTTTAACACACCACATTTATTAGAAGATTTGTTTGGAAAATTGTGCTCTTATGTTCAAGGTCGTACTCTGTGTTTGCCGTAGGCAGTGGATTTTATTCACCCATCCTGAGATAATTAACCCATTGACTGTGGCCTCATGGATTTAGTTCTAATTAACTCAAACAGTGAAACATCTGCTCAGACTCTCGTAGAAGTGGCAATGGAGCTAAAATCAAACCCAACCCACTCCTGTTGACTGAATTCTGACTTCTACCCGCCCCACAGGACAGAGCAGAACTGCCCCACAGAGTTTTCCAGGCTGTACATCTTTATGGAGGCAGACTGTTACGCCTTCTTCCTGCAGTGCAGCTGGTGGGCTTGAACTGCTGACCTTTCCATTAGCAACTGGACACTTTAACCACTATGCCATCAAAGCTAAAAGCAGTTCTTACTGAAAGTTGCATATACATTTTCCAAAGTGACCCTAAGTGTTGCTAGCTTGAAGAGCAGGGAGTCATGAGGATTCCTGGCTTGTTGACTCTGCCCCATGGGGGAGCTAAGGCTGAGTGAAGGGACTAGCCATTCTGGAACACAGAGAGAAGTGGGGGACTCCGAAGTTTGCAGCTGATGCCCATCTGGACTTAGCCACAGATGGCTGAGGATGAGCTGACCAGGACCCAACCAGATGGAGAGAGGATGATCCAAGCTGTGAACTAGCACTGATTGCTGCGGCCTGGTGGCTTGCTTTACATTGGACGTGTGGATGCAGATGCTCACAGTTTTCCAAACTGAACAGAAGATTCTTCAGCAGAAGGGACGTGCTTGTTCACTCAGAGTACTGTTTGATATGGATGGGGAAAACAGAAATTGGCTACACAGCATTGAAAAATAAGGAACTCATGAAATAATATACAAAATGGGTGACCCTGGAGGACATTATGTTGAGTGAAATATCTCAATCACAAATGGATAAATACTGCACGGTGCCACTGTTATAAAACAGGACTGACATCGGGTTTAGGGGGAAACTAAGAAAAGAGGGAATAAATAATGTACACTACATTGAAACAGATGAGAGAGAGTGCACTGTTTAAAAGGGATATATGATTAGGTAGTATTTGCAAGGCAAGAGTCCAGGATAAGAGCTGCATAGTAAAGCAGATTTGGGAGTGGGGAAGATTGTAGAATAATGAAAGACTTTTTTTTTCTTCTCAAAGAGAAAAGCGAACTGGGGAAGGGGAGAAGTGGGCAGCAGGTAAAATGTGCAACAATGAATGAATGGAAATCCAAGTTCTCTATAATCTTTCATTAAAATCTCAACTGAAAAAAGAAAGAAAAGCCAGGGTTCTGCAGTGTCACGAGTTCATTGTTCAAAATGGCTTTTCTAGCCATTGAGTTTGCCTTTGCCATGTGGATGGGTGGGGACATGTGAATGGGGGTGTTGATCTATTCACAAGGGGACTGGCTAGTCTTACCAATCATTTGAGTGGATTCCACAACAGAAATTGAGACTCTCACCTACAACCAAAAGGAAACTGAATGCAGGGTGCATGTCCTTGGGGTCAGAATCCTGTGCTGTCCAGGCCAAGGCCTTCCGGAGCAGTGGCTGCAGCCACAGCAAAAAATTGAAGCGCTGGCATGAGACAGAGCTGACTTTAGCTGCCACCCACACGGAGCCTTCTCCCAAGTTTGCTGGGGGACCAGACGGGATGGGGAAGAGACATGGTGAGACATTGCATTGCAATCCCAAAGTCAGGCGGTTTGAATCCACCAGTCGCTCCATTGAATGATGGGCAATCTCCTCCCGTGCATTTTCTTTCTCTAAGAACCTGCTAGAGGACCAGTTATGCGTAGGTTCTGACTCAGTGGCCCACAGAACCAACAACAGTGTTGTAACACTGGCTTAAAGCCACGAGGTTGAAGGCTGAGGTCTGAGCCCATTTTAAAAGCTTTCCTGACAGTGATGGTATCCTGCTGTCAACCTGAATTATAGCCTTCTGAATTCTAATAAACACCGTAATCACAAAAAATACATATATACACACAAAAGTAACCCGAACAATTTAATTTCAAGCACAATGGTGAATTCTCTATATTATCAAAGCAATCTAGAATCTCAGGACTGCAATAAAAGAGATGAAAAATGCTTAATTATATGGCAAAGTTTGCTTCTTTACCCCAAATTCACACAGAAAGGGAGCTCAAGCCAAGAGGGCTGGTAGCTGAGAGAGGCTGGTGTTGACTATGAACTTGAAATCCACGACTACGGAACAACACGCATTTAAATCTGCCTCCCTAGACTCTGTAACGGACATGCACCCAGAGTTGAGTAACGGTGCTCAGCAAGTATTCTTCCTTTTTGAAGTGTGGGGTCCTTTACTTTTACCCCTTACCTAAGAGAACACCACCTGAACGGTACAAGAACTGAAGGCACTCAGCTGCTAACTCCAAGTTCTAATTCACCCCAAGACGCCTCGGAAGAAAGGCCTAGAGTCTACTTCGGAAAGGTCACAGTCAATTGAAAACTCTATGGAGTCCAACCTACCCTGGCACAAGTATGAATAAGCCATGAGGCAGAGTCAGTCCTGGCTTACTGGTATCCCAGAAGAATACGTTGTTGTTAGGTGCCGTTGAGTCAACAGTCACTGACTGTGATCAACAGATCAGAACTTCCCCCATCCTGCACCAACATCACAATCTTCGTCACGCTTGAGCCCATTATTGAGGCCCCTGTGCCAGAAAAAAATACACATATACACATTCGTGTGTTTACAGGTCATGTTTACATGTGATTTCAGGTATGCATGTGTCACTTTTGCCTAGAGAGATAGTAGGAATTCACAGATCCTTATACACATTCGTGTGTTTACAAGTCATGCTTGCATGTGATTTCAGGGATGCATGTATCACTTTTGCCTAGAGAGATAGTAGGAATTCACAGATCCTTCCTGGATCACAAATCTTGGTTTGGAGTAGATCATCCGCTTTCAACCTGGAGAAATGATCTTTGGATCTGCCTTTATTTGCTTAGGAGACCTGGTGACCTAGTGAGTCAAGCATTGGGCTGCTGACTGAAAGGTTGTTAGCACAAACCCACCAGCAACTCCCCAGAGAGAAACGTGTGGCCATGGCTCCCATAATGATTTAGAGTCTTGGAAACCCTGCTGTTTCCAAGTTCTCTGTCCTCTGTGCTCACCATGAGTCAGAAGGGAGAGGAGGGCAGTGGGTTTTGTTTTCTGTAAGTTGAATGAGAAATGGTGGACTAGGATGGGGCTAACAGAGAGAAGCTGTAGGAAGACCGTTCTCCAGGTTATAGCAAGCTGAGGGTTTAAACCTCTCCTGTTACTAATTTGCTGTGTTACCCTCAGTTTCCTCATCTGCTGCAAATAGGACTGAACCGGCTGACAGCTAGGGAGCTCTGGTGGCCTCGTGGGTAAGCAGTTGTGCTGTCAACCCAAAGACAGGTGGTTTGAACCCACCAGTTGCTTCTGAGAGGAAAGATGGCCAATCTTCTCCAGTGTGATTTATAGCCTCTGAGAAACTGCTGAAGGGTCAGGTACGAATCGGTTCTGAGACCATGGCAGTGAGTTGAGAGTCTGAGTTGGTTGCTCGGGTATCGATCGACCAGATACAAAACATTTAAAAGCACAAGCTAAAATAGTGGTCAGAGAGTTGATTCCAATTCATAGAGACCCCGCTGTAAAACTGGTTAGGCATCAGAGTACTGATGGAAGGGATGGTTGATGGTGGTGGTGGGTATCTACCATGAGGTGCCTTGGGAGAAAAGCCTGGAGTTCTGCATCCACGCACGGTCACAACTATGTGCGTCAGAGAAGAGCAGAGAGCAACATGTGGGAATTCAAGGTTGGCCGTAAATCTCACTGAAGGAGTTGCTCATCCTTCTTCATTGCAGCAACTGGTGGCCTCTAGCCACCAGAGAGGCACAACGTCTGGGTTAGCCATGCAACTTCTACTGACCACGGCTCCCTAGGGCAGCAGTAACGGCTCACTAAACGAGAATTCTTACTTTCATAAAATAATGCTAATCTTTGTTGCCAGGTACAGCCCCAGCCCTCACCCCCTACACTTTCCTGCTTGTAAATCTCCCTCCCATCCTCATAGCCAACTGCCTCTTGAATGAGAACCAATTCTCTGTAATCAAGCCCCTGGAGACAGCAATTCCCATCCCTACATCTGCTGGAGACTCACAGCTTTATCGCTCTTCTTGGTTAGAATGGTGATACTTTATAGCATTAATGCTTTTCCGATTGAAACCTGCAGGATTGATTTTTTTTCAATTTCCCCGCTGGGACCGTGGCAGAGCTCGTCCTCCGGAAGACAAACGTGTGGTCTTTGGCGAGGCTCTGAGCTCCACGGCCTGGTTGGGAGCGTGCCTTCCAGTGCAAAGGCACATCAGCTTTCACCCCGCCAGGAAGGATGAGGTCACCTGTGCTTGATGGGAGATCCGCAAGGGAGACACCTGTCAGTGACTAATGTCGAGGAGGCTGGCAGGCGGTTACATTGATTTTCCTACCACATACTGGACACTGAGGGAAGAGCTTTGCCCAGAGACAACTTGAGGGGACAGATGCCCTGCTGTGGATTTGATTCCAACACAAGGTGTCTCTCAACTGAGGATGCAAATCTTAATGGAAGGAGATGTCTCTCTTTCTCCTGCAGAGAGGCTGGTGGGCTTGAACTGCTGACCTTTCACTTAGTGACCCACCATGTAACCTACTATGCTAGCAAGTCTCCTTCAAGGAACTAGGATAAGAGCAAAAATACTAAATATTTGTTGGGCAAGTAGTTGACCATTCATAATAGACACTCGACAGCAGCCCTTTATGATGTAAAATGAAGACCAGGAGGCCCACCCACCATCCTGGAGTCAATTCTGATGCACAGAAACCCTGTAGGCAGGACACAACAGCCCCACAGGGCTTCCACGGCTGTAAACCTTTACAGGGACAGATGGCCTCAGCTTTCTTCCCAGGAGTGGCTAGTGGGTTTGAACCACTAACCTGTTGGCTGTCAGCCCAGTGCTTAAGCGTATTCTGCCACCAGGGCTCCTGATGAGGACTCGAGCTCACTGCTGGTGAATTGGTTCCAACGTATATCAACTCATTTTTGGGCGCCACAAATCTTTATGGGAAGAGATTGTGGATGGTAGATCCAAACCTCCAGCCTTTCAGTTAGGAGCCCAATACGTTTACATACTACACTATCAGGGCTCAAGTCACACAGTATGTAGCAGAATCTGAGTGTCACCTGGCCTGAGTGGGGCCTCAGGAGTCTTTCTGCTCCCCCGCTGCCTCCCGAGCGCACAGATGCCTCTGTCTCACGAGTTCTCTTTCTGACACGGCTGCATCTACATAACCTTCCTTCCCTCTCATTCTGCCTCCTTGGTATAGGTGCTCCCTGAGCCCATGCCTCTGGGTACAAATAGCATGCAAGCCGAGGCCACCAGAACGTCCATTAGCATTTTTCAAGGTGCCTCAACCTGGCTCTGACTGCAGGCTGATCTTGCTGGGTTTTCTGGCACAGGCCTTTTGGGGGAGACTCTCTTCCACCTCCCGGAAAAACTGAGTGAACATTTTGGGGCTCCGAGTCTGATCAGCAGGAGGAATCCCTTAGGTGCAGTTGGGTCCACACCACAGAAATGGACTTAAGAAGAAAGGGAACTAGTGTTTCCTGGCCTCCAACTCCAGGCCAGACGCTTTCCCATATTTTCACATTGAATGCAAACACTTGCCTCGTGACTGAGGGGGACAGGCTCTGGATCAGGGAGACCTAGGTTTAAATTCCAGCTTGCCAGTTGTAGGAATTTTTAGAAATTACTGAGTGTTATTCTTTGTTTGAAAAAAAAAAAGCCTTGGGTGGTACAAACTGTTAAACACTCAACTACTAGTCAAAAGGTTAGTGGTTCACCAGATGCTCTGCTGGAGAAGGAGGGACAATCTCCTCCTGTACCTGTCAGATCTGATTTGACAGTACACACACACACACACACACACACACACACACACAATTTAAAAGAAAAAGGTTAGTGGTTCAAAGCCATTCAAAGGTTCCTTGGAAGAAAGAGTGACAATCTGCTTCTAAGAGGTCATAGCTTTGAAAACCCTGTGGAGTAGTTATCCCTGGGATAAACACGATGACAGTATATTCACTAGGACCTAACAACATCTCTCTCTCTCCCTCTCTCCATAGACAGATAAATAGACAGGCAGGCAGGCAGGCAGGTAGATATAAAAATGTTATTGTTGTTAGGTGTTGTTAACGTGGAACCAACTCATAGCTGAGCCTCCAGTGGATTTTTCAGGGCTGCAAATCACACAGAAGAACATTTTCTCCTATTTCTTCCTCAGAGCAGCTGGTGGATTAGAACCAGCTGCTTTTGAGTTAGCAGAGGAACTCTTTGCCCACTAGGCCACCAGAGGTCCCTTAGATAGAGATACACCTTGCCGTAAAAATGCTTTCATCCTTTTCCGAGGAGTTCGGAATCTATGTCCTACCAGAAATGAACAGTTATTTATAATTCTCAACTAATAAGTCTCTGGGGAGGGCAATTAGTTAGTACACTTGCTTATTAACAGAAAAGATGGTGGCGCAAATTTACAGAGAGGCACCTCGGAAGAAAGGCCTGGTGATTCACTTCTGAAATAACTACTGTTGAGAATCCTGGGGAACAGAGTTTTACTCTGACACACACTGGGGGCCTCCATCAGACGTGACTCAGAGGAATCTGGTAACAAGCTTAGCCAAGTTGTGCATATGAAGAAAACCAAAAATAAAAGGGTCAGAAGACATTAAGTATTTAGCATAATTCCTGACACACAGTAACCCAGAGATTAATTACCCAATAGGCAAGGCCAGCACAGGCTTACTTGTGTTTATTTACTTATCTATAGAGAACGATTTCACGTGGGCTTCACCACAGATCTGAAACTGCACACTGTGTGTCAGTCAGTTGACAAGCACAGGTAAGCCTGTGTGTACCTAGTCTAGGGGTACTCCATCTCTGACAGGGATGTGAATTTGCAAAGAGGCTTTGATTCTGTGGGAAGGTGCTGTGGGATGTGAGAGTCAGAGAAGAACCATGTCCTGTAGCAGAATCTTTAATGTGATAAAAAAAAAATGTTTAAAAAAAAATTGCTCAGTTTATTGACTAGTCAGTAAGCACAAGTCAGCCCATGCGTACCTTGCCCACCGGGTAACCTGATAACTGCTTAAACGCCTAACAAATGGTAGTTACTGTCATAACTCCATTGTGAATGAGAAAAGTGAAGCATGTAACACTTCGAGTACTAACGGTTACCTCGCTCTTACGTAACTTTCAAGTCCCAGCACATTATGCCAAATGATCTCCCACAATTTTAAAGTTTGTATGTAGTAAGTTTAAGACAGCCTGGCGTTGAGAGTCACTCAGCACCCGGCCTGCCAGTTCACCACCCTCGCCATCAGCTGCACTTTGGGAGGATGCTGTCCAAAGGGAAGTGCCAGCAACCAGGGAAGAGCTGCTTCTTTTCTAACTAATAACTTTTCACACTCCAGCTTGCCATTAAAACCTTCCAAGGCAGGGAGCCGGCTGCCCAGCTGAGCAGAGAATTAGCTCGTTCTAGCTTTTGGCAAAGTCACAAATTCATACTTGGGGGTGGCAGGTTGGGAGAGAGCATAATGCATGTTGAAAAAAAAAATGAGACTGAATTGTCCCCGCGTGCTTCTCAGCACTGCAACTCCTCTGCTTCCAGTCCGTCCATCTGTCTGTCTGTCTGTCTGTCTCTTCTCTCCCTCTCTCCTTCTGTCCCCCTCTCCCTCTGTGCTGGGCTAAAAAGAGGAGAAGAGCCCTGGTGGCACCATGGTCAATAGCCTTGGTTATTAACCTGAAGATCTGCAGTTCAAATCCTCCAGTGGCTCTGAGGGAGAAGGATGTGGAGGTCGCTTCCATAAAGACTGCAGTTTTGGAACTATGGGGAGGTGTGAGCCAGGATCCACAGCCCAGCACTGGGCTTGGGTGTGGGTTTGTGTTTGGGACAAGACTCATGGGGATGGTCTGCATGTCTTTCTGTGCCAATTTCCCTGCCATAGACCTAACCTTCACAGCCACCTTGTGTGACCTGTGCCATTATCTTTCTCTCACAGATCAGAAAACTGGCGCTCAGAGGAGTGAAGTGGTATTTTCAGTGCCACACAGTAAGACTACTCACAAGCTCTCTGCTACCAAACTCACTTTCTTCCCACTTGGCTAGGATTCTAGAAACCAGATTGCAGCTGTGACTGGTCTGTTCATGCATGATCTCTTCCCCACTCCCCGGTAGGCCTCATTTTTATTCAAAATGATTGGTTGAGGAAACATTCAAGGTCAATTATATGTCATTCTATATCCAACTTTGATCAGTTGGTAGTACTTGCCTGGAGTTGAACGGAAAGAGAGTCTGAGACTGTGGAGGTCGCTTCCATAAAGATTGCAGTTTTGGAACTATGGGGAATTATAAGCCAGGATCCACAGCACAGCACGGGGCTGGGGTATGGGTTTGAGAAAGTGCTGGTGTTGACTCGTAATGTCTGCCTTGGCCGTATCTGTGGGTGTGGCAGGATAACATACTAGAATGATTGCTATTTTCACCACAAGACTGCCCCCCCACCTCCCACCTCCATTTTTAAGGCAGAAGAAAAAGCAGGACGGAGAAGTTGTGTCAAACCCTCTTGTTGAGGATCTCCCTCTCTCTTTTTCATTAACATTCTCTGCTCTTCCAAGCATAGTATCTTCTGCCAAGGACTGGTGCAGCCTGCTTAAAGTATGTGAAATGAAGTCTCATCTCTTCCTCTCAAAGGAACACACACCCTGGCTGCTTGATGAAGACAGATTTGTTTGTTCTTTTATCTCAAACTCTCTGCTAATGAGTCTGAACCAAGTCATATCTGACCCTCTATCAAGTGTCTGAGGTTGTAAATCACACAGGAGGAAACTGCCCGTTTTTCTCCCAAGGAACAGCTGGTGGATTCAAACTACTTGCCTTTGGGTTAGCAGCACAGCTCCCTATGGACCAGAGAGCTTTTGGAAGTCCAGGTATGTTCAATGCTCCTCACCAACACCACAATTCAAAGGTATCACTTCTTCAGTCTTCCTTATTCATTTTTCAAATTTCATGCACATATAAAGCAATTGAAAATACCATTGTTTGGGTCAGGCACCTTATTCTTCAAAATGGCATTCTCACTCTTTAGCACTTTAAAGAGGTCCTTGACAATGGATTTTTCCAACGCCTGATTCATTCGGGATCTTTAATCCAAAGTTCTGCCACCTGCCTGCCAGTTCGTTGTACTGTGGCAGCTTCCACGTTGCTGTGGTACTGAACATTATTATGCCACGGGCATTTCAAACATCAGCAAGGGTGCCCCTAATGAAAAGGTTTTAAGGTAGTTACCAGACTAAGATAAAGAAGAAAGAGCAACAATCTGCTGGTGAGAAAAGCCAGTGGAAGCCCCACCCCCCTCCATGGTGAGCATAACAACACTCTCTGATCTGTGTAGGTGATGAGCCTCGTGATTGGAACAAAACACACAGTGGCTGCAAACATGGACGGACTTGGGCCGACCCGTGACCGTGAAGACAGTGCGCACCTGGGCAACGCGTCATCTGTTGGGCCAGGCAGCCATGATTCAGAGCGGAGTTTACGGCAACGAAAAGTCCCAGCCAGTAGCTGTTGAGTGTGTACCAGGAAGCACAGTTCTTTCTGGTAGTTTAATCCGGGTGGGAGATACTCCTCGAAGAGCAGTTCAGCGAGCCACTGAAAGAGCTTAGAGTGGTGCCCAAGGATAGGGAGTCATGCTGCCCAAGGCTGGAGGAGGCAAGGAGAGAGATAGTAAGGATACATCTCGACAGCGAAGATGGAAGAATGGGCTCCGCCTGCCGTCTGCAGTTCCGTGACTCTCAGAGCTGTCTGCGAGCCACTGCAACCCCTCTTTTGCAAGCCAAGAAACAAGAGTTCCAGAGAGTCAAGGGGCCTAGTTTAAAGCTGCACAGCAAGTGTATCACAGAGACGGAGCCGAGTCCAACCTTCTGCTGCCAGGCTGAGTCTGCTCTATTTTGTCCTTTCTCCTCTCCACTATGTCTTCAATGCACAAGCCTCCTTTGCTGATCTGTACCATTGAGTCAGAACTGATTTTTCCAGAGGCAAAAAATCACATGGAAAGAGATTACCTATCTTTCTCAGAGCAGCTGGTGGATTTGAACCACCTTCTGTTGAGTTGGTAGTGCAACTCCTTACCATTAAGCCACAAGGGCTCTAGGCCTCCATTAACTCTGAGAAATGAGTTTCAATGCTTTTCATCCTGGCAGAACTGATTCCTGGTCAGCACCCCTTACCTTCAACTTCCCAAGAACATAAGACTCCTTCAAGCTTTAGTCTTCTCTTATCTCTGCACTAATGGCCATAAGTTAATGTCATCCCTCCTCACCTCCGTCTAGCTTTCTAGGATAATGTGTTTTCCTGATTCTTTTCCTACTTGTCGAGTTTCTGCATGTCTCTTGACCTCTTCCAGCACATTGGTCAAAGGCATAGGAAATGCATCAGTGCATCGGCGGAGGGTGGGGGCCACAGGGTCTGCCTTCATGAGACTGACTTCCTGGGAGTGTGAGGGATGACAGTAAAGCTAAGTGACAAATATTTAACAACCAGATGATTATGTGAATGGAAAGTGTAGGGAACCTTGCGAGTCAACAATGGACCTGTTTCACGTGGAATGAATGAAGTCTGAGCTAAGAGCTAGGATTTGAGTCTACATCAAGCAGGCAGCTCCAAATGTATATGTGTATGCAGGAGGTTTGTGAAGTACGCATGTATGGGGTGTGTGTGTGTGTGTGTGTGTGTGTGTGAATGTCCGTGGCATGTGGTATGCGTAGATATGCATGTACGCACATGTGTGGTGTGCCATATATGTTTATGTGCTTGCTCTGTCTTTATGTATTAGGCGCTTCATAGGTTTCTTGATGTGTGTGTGTGTGTGTGTGTGTGTGTGTGTGTGTGTGTGTGTGTGGTGGGAAAGAGAGGAAACAGGGTCTGTGAGAAACCACAAGCCTGTGCCCATCTCCTCCTGACTCACAGCTGAACCTCCAGCAGATTTTCAGAGGCTCTAGCTAGCAAAGGAGGAGAGTTTCCGTCTTCCTCCCACACAGCGCCTGGGGTATCTGAACTGCCTGCTTTTGGGTTGATAGCTCAACCCCTTACCACTAGGCCAACAGAGCTCCCTGACAATGGGTCATACTTAAAATTAGCTCCTCTGACCTCTGTGTTCTTCCCTTAAGACAGTACCCATCCTCCATAATAGTCTATGTGTTTCCTACTGCCAAAGGGGCCCTTTAGAGTAGTGAGAGAAGATCTTCACCCTGAAACCCATAGCGTCCCTTTTCAGCAGGAAGTAGCTAAGAGAATACGCCATCCCCTTTTCCTTATGACTCAGGGTGAAGTCTCTCTCAGGGAGGAGTGATAGGGAATGGCAAAGGACACACTGACAAAGAAGATTAATCAGAACTGGCTTTGACAAGCACTGTGGCAATTGGACAATTAAAACAGACATTGGGGGGGAAGAAGAACGAACTGGGGGTGAGGGTGGAGAAAACAGTGCAACAATGAATGAATGGAAACCCAAAATCTCTGTAAATGTTTATGAAAATTAATAAAATATAATTATAGAAAAAAAAAGACAGTACCCATCGTGGATTGAATTGAGTCTTTCAAAAAGATGTGTTCAAGTCCTAACCCCTAATACCTGTGAAAGGCCTTGTTTGGAAATGGTCTTTGCAGATGCAATCAGTTAACATGAAATAATGTTGAACCAGGGGTCTCCTAAACCAATGAGTGATGTCCTTTTTAAAAGAGAAGACGAGACAGACACCAAGGGAAGATGCCCATGTGATATAAAGACATAGATCTGGAGTGACACGTCTTAATAAGCCTAAGCCAAGGAATAGCAAAGATTACCAGTTGTTACCAGTAGCTAGGAGAGAACCAGGGACTGAGTTGCCCTCAGAAGACCTCTACATGTCCAGCTTCCAGACTATGAGATGGTACATTTCTGTTCTTAAAGAGTCATGCAATGTGTGCGGCTTTGCTACAGCAGCCCTAGGGAACTGACAACGCCCGGGGCTTGGGCTCCAGTGATTCAGAAAGGGTTGTTGTTGGTTGTGTGCTGTCAAGTCAGAATCCACTCACAGCTGACTCTCCAGCAGGTTTCCAGAGACTGTAAACGGAGTGGGAGGAGATTGCCCATCTTCCTCCATGCAGCAGCTGGTATATTTGAACCACCTGCCTTTGGGATGGCAATGCAACTCCTTACTCACTAGGCCACCAGAGCACCCTATTCTTATAAGCTTGTTGTGTGCCACTGAGTCAGTTCTGACCCATAGCTGACCCTCCAGTTGGTTTTGAAAGGCTTTAAATTGCATGAGAAGAGATTGCTCATCTTTCTTGTATGGAGCAGTCGATGGGTTCGAACCGTGTGCCTTAGGGTTGCGCGTGCAGTTCCTCACCACTAGGCCACAAGAGCTCCCTATTCCTATAGGGTAGGGTTGCCAAATAAAACACAGGCTGCCCAGTTAAATTTGAATTTCAGATGAGACGCAGAAAAAAAAAGTTTAGTCTTAATATGTTCTCTGCAATACTTGAGCCATACAGCACTATTTGTTGTTTATGTAAAATTCAAGTTTAACTGAGTTCCTGTTTTAATTTGCTAAATCTGTCAACCTTACTATCAAGGCAGCAAGTGTGACTGAGTCAGACAACCCGCGAGTATGGCTGAGACCAATGGAGCAGCAAGGACAGGAGCAGAGGAAGGAAGGTGGAGGGAAAGAGCAGAGGCTGGGAAATCAATGGAGTGCTCCATGAGTCCTCTTTAGAAGCTGGGAGCCCTGGGCTCAGTGTGTGTGGCTTTTTCATACACTCGCTCAGTGACCCAGGCAAAAACACTCTCTGGGCTTCAGCCTTTATAGAATCAGCATTACTTACACTCTCCACTCTATCCCTTCACCCAGAGACCAGGCAGTTTGGTATAGGAAATAACAATAGTGAAGCCCACAGAGGCTGCCTACTTTCTCTCTCCCTGGGTGACTTCCTGTCTCTAAACTTACTCTTCCCATTCTGCTCTCCTCGCTCTCCAGGGGAAGCGGACTGTGATAGTGTGACTCCTTCAGAGAACCCTGCAATGTCTTCTCCTTAGCACCCAAGATATTGTTAGCTTTTCTGAGCACAGGCTCACACAGCTGTCCATGAACTCAGTCTTTAGGACTATGAGCTCACCTCCTCCCCTAGCTTTCCATCCTCCAGGCCCCATCCCCTAAAAAAAAAGAAAAGAAAAAGGCTGGAGGCGGGGACCACTCCTATCACACAGCTGTCAAGTCAACTCCAATTCTTAATGAGCCCTTAAGACAGCACAGAACTTCCCCATAAGGTTCCCTAGGCTGTAGCAGACTGCTATGTCTTTCTCCTGCAGAGACTGGATTCAACTTTTCAGTAAGCAGTCAAGAACTTTAACCACTGCATCACCAGGGGTCCCTGACAACTATCCCGAATGTACTTGGGCTTCTCCAAACAGACCACACTTCTCCCTCCATGGGCCTTTCCTGTGTCCCCCTTGCCCTAATCGTTCAGTGAACGAATGGATGCGTGAAAGAGTAAATGTGTGGGCTGTAATGTTTTCTAAATCACAGCATCACTCAGTGACCATATTTGTTACCTTATAATGGGTCATGACAAAAATTGTTGACATTATCTTGGGATTCTGGGGTAGGGGTAGGGGGTAGAGAAGTGTCAACTTGGTATTTTCAAGCGCTTTGTATGCATCTGAAAATTGGACAATGAATAAGAATGACAGAAGAGCTGGTGCCCTGGAATTGTGGTGTTGGAGAAGAGTATTGACTATCCAACAAAAACAAACAAGTGTGTCTTAGAGAATGTGCAACCAGCATTCTCCTTGGATGTAAAGATGTTGAAACTTCATCTCACATACTTTGGGCACGTCGTCAGGAGGACTAAAGAAAAAGATTTGGTGCTGGGAAAGGTGGCAAGTCGGAGAAAGAGAGGGAGACCTTTAGCAAGATGGATTGGCACAGTGACTGTGAGCATGCCACAGTCATAGGATGGCGCAGAACAGGGCAAGATTCATAACTGCTGTTCATAGGATCATTACGAGTTATAGGTGACTGGATGGTACCTAACAACAACAACAGCAACATTAGAAGGTAAACCCAATCAACCCACTCCAGTCACCGTTGTCGAGTTTATTCTGACTCATGGTAACTCTCCCATTGGGTTTCCAAGGCTGTAAACATTAACAAGAGGTGAATGATCATTTTTTTCCTGCAAAACAGCCAGTGGATTAAAACCACTTTGTTGTTGTTTTTTCTTTATTATTATTAATTTTAATTAAAATTTACAGAAATTTTGGATTTCCATTCATTCATTGTTATACTTTTCTCTCTGCCCTCCCCTCCCCTCCAGTTCATTCTTCTCTTTGAAAAGGAAAAGAAAAAGTCTTTTGTTATTATACAGTCCCTCCCTCCAAGTCCACTCCACTATGCAGCCTTAGTTCTGGACTCATGTTATTGACCTTTTGATTAGCAGTCCAATCTGTGACATTACCAGAAAATAGGAAGGGAACAATATTTTTGTCTTACCATCACATTTTTCAAAAATTCTTAAAAATAAAAAAATCTATTATAGATTGGAAGACTTGGCACAAAATGATTTTGTATTATGTCCTGAAATCAAATTTACCTCCTGAGACTAAAACTTGCTACAGCCAAGATAATTCAAATCAAAATAAGTCATCACAAAAAGACAATTATTGTCCAGGAACCACCAGCTGCTCCACAGGAGAAAGATGGGTAATCTCCTCCTGAGGGGTTTACTGGCTCTGAAAACCCACTGGAGGGTCAGCTATGAGTCAGTTCTGACTTGACAATACACAACAACAAAACTATAAAAAGCTAAGGAAAGGTTTATACACAGAAGCAATCCTGGAGGTTTAATGCAAATAGGAACAGAAGGAAAGAAGGGGAAATAAAAGCAAACAGATAAGTTGGGAGATGGGAAAGGCAACACACAGTAAGAGTTAGGTTAGAAGCAATAAATGCATCATATTAACCAATAGTATGTAAATTATAAACCCAAAAAGCTACAAATGTTTGGATGAAAGTATGATTTTTAACCTTTCATTCAAGTGAAAAAAAAATTAAAAAAGAGTCTATTCTTCCATATATTTCTTCAAAAAGGAGTAGCAGCACGCAGACTGACTTTCAGAGTCAGACAGACCTGTCCCTGAGTTCTGGCTGCTTCACATCTCAGCTCTGCAGCACTGGGCAAGTTATTTAACCTCTCTGAGCCTCCTCATCCACGTCTGTTAGATGGGAGGCATTATCTCAACTCACAAGATGCTACTGAGTATTTAATGAGATAGAATCTATGTGCCGTTTATAGATGGGAAACATTAGCTGTTTCCATTGGCCCCCCCCCTCTGGATCTCACCAAGTTCAACTGTACAGCCATCCAACTGCAGTCGGCAGACTCTGTTCTAATCACAGCAGCCTCTGTTTACCAAGTGCCGAGTATTGCACCTCTGTGCGCAGGCGCATGGTCCAGGTGGGATTGGTGGTTGGCCTCAAGCTGCACCCCACTTCAATTTCACTTACAACTGTTGAGTCAAAACCAACTCATATCTGATCTTCCAGTGGGTATTCAGAGACTGGAAATCCTACGAGTAGAGATCACTGGTCCTTTTCCCTCAGAGAAGCTGGTGCACACGAACTTTTCAAGCCTTTGGATTGTTAGAGCTACTCCTTAACCTCTAGGCCACCAGAAAAGGTCATTGACTCTGATTTAGAAAATTCTTAAGCCATATCTCAGTTCACTTTTTAGCACATGGTCGTCTTAAGCGTAGAGCCATGCCTGGTTCGTTCCTGGGTTCCTCACAGCACTCAGCACACAGGAGGTCTAAAAAAAAGACCTGTTTCAATAAACCAAATGTACTGAAACTGGCTCAGGAAAGAATTGGAGTAGCAGCCACACAGCAAAACCAGTCAGAGAATGGCCTTTCAGGAAAATCAGAGAAAGATGCCATTTTTTCTTAGTAATAAGTAACTAATGGCAGGCATTTTGTAAACACATTTAGCCTCCCAGGGAGTCTACTTTGAAACTCTTGTAAAACGGTTTAAATTCTGAGATGCTCCAGAAAAAGAAGCAGGGGCTCCCTGGGGTGCTATTCTATATATGGCCTCTAGATGGCGGTGTTCAACACGGATAAAGGCTTAAAGCCTTCGGAAACACTCTGTAGCGGGGAAAAATCTTTTTATTATCAATGCATTAAGAACGAATTTATCATCCTGGCTCAGCAAAAGTCTAGTTACTCAGTAAGAAGCTTTATCCCCAGCTAACGTGCAGCTTAATCAGTTCAGTTAGATACAAAGTCAGCACAGGCCTTTGTCTTGTGTTCAGAATTGAAAAACTTAACTGCCCTTGAGGTCGAAGCTTAGCTGTCAAACAGGCCTAAGAAACTGAGCAGGTGGAGAATTCTCTGCCCCCTGGAGTGAAGGATGAGCGATGGGTTAGCCAGCAAAGGGTTCACTAGGATGATAATACTCACTGCTGTTGAATCAGAACCAACTCCTAGGTGACCCTTTGTGGGGTTTCTGAAGCTGTAAATTGCACGGAAGAGGTTGCTGATCTTTCTCCTCAGACCTGCTGCTGGCCTCTCCAGAGAGGTATGGCGTTAGGGTCAACAGGGCACTCCCCATCTGACAGGCCAGCTGAGTTCCCAAGAATAAGAATGCTGTTGTTACGTGCTGTCCAGTGGACTATGAAAACTCATAGCGACCTCATGGCCAACAGCTCTGAATCCTGCCCTATCCTGAGCCAATAGCTCTGAACTTTACCCTATCCTGAGCCAATCTCACCGTCTCTGACACGTCTACCTCAATTGCTGCAGTCACTGTGATCCATCTCATCCCAGCTCTTCTCCTTCGCTGACCCTCTACCCGTCCAAGCATGATGTCCTTCTCCAAGGACTGTTCCTTTCTGACAACATGCCCAAAGAATATATGAGATGGAGCTTCAAAATTCTTGCCTCCAAGAAGCAACTTGGTTTCACCCTCTCCAGGATAGACCTGTTTGTTCTCTTGGCAGTCCACCATAGGTATATTCAACACTCTTTTCTAGCACCACAACTCAAAGGCATCAAACCCAGAATAATAACAGCGACAATTAAAATTGAATGTTAATTATATGCTTGGCACTATTAAAATACTTTAGTATTCCAACTCATTTAATTGTCACAGAATTCTAGGAAACAAGGATTGCTATTATAATTCATTGTTTTAGATGAGGAAATCGAGGCAGAAAGCATTGTCTTATGACCTAGCTGTTGTTAGATGATTTATTCTAGGAGTCTTTTGTGCTGAGTAGAACTCCTCATCGTGTCTTTCAGGTAGTCTTAATGGGAGCTGACTACCACAAATTTTTCCCTAAAAGTGGCTGGTGGTTTGAACTTCTGACCTTTTGCTCAGCAGCCAAGTATTTAACCACTAAGCCACCAGAGCTCCTTAGCTAGTTGGTAGAAGATTTGATAAAAGGTTCCAGGCTGCAGACAACATGGTTTTAACAAGATGGTCTGCTCATGCTGCCTCCTGTGGCTGGCAGATCACACACAGGCTGGCAAGATACATTCTGTTCCTCCAAAATGTCCCACAACAAATCCAGAGTGTCTCTCACACACAAGTAAGAACAAACAAAGGGACTGGAAAAGCCCAATATAAACTCCTCTCCATTCTTGGGAAGATAGTGCAAAACACACATCCTGCCATTTGGGGGCAGCTGATACTGTGGAGAAACTAGAGTTTGCTGAGAAAACCCACAGCTTTTAGAACCAGAAAGATCAAAGTTCAAATTCTGCCTCAGTCCATTTCCTGGGCATGCTACTTAAAGTCAGGGAATCTCAGCTAATTCCAAGTGAGGGGCGCAGCGGGGTTGGAGAAGCTCCGCTGTCAGTGGTGGGACGCTGCCATGATACCCAGATTGGGGTGCCAGAGGTTAGCACAGGCTATGATTACAAGGAGGAAGGTACCCTGAGCAGCACAGGGCAGGGGTGTTTAGGGGCAAGGTCCACTCTGTCCAGGGGTACTACTTCTAGAATGGTTAAGGGCTTGGGTTTGGGATAGGATGGGTTGAACTGTGGGCTCTAGATTTTATCATCTTGCATGTCCCAAGCTAAATTATTTAACTACTTTCAGATTCATCAACAACCTGTGTTATGCAGATGACACTACCCTGCTTGTTGAAACTGAGGAGGACCTGAAACACTTACTGCAGAAGATCAAGAACTGCAGATTTCAATATGGATTGATGCTCAACATCAAGAAGACAAAGATTCTCACCACTGAGCCAATTGGCAGCATCATAATGCATGGTGAAGAGACTGAAATTGTTAACAGCTTTAATTTGCTTGCCTTCACAATCAACACTCTTGGCACCAGCAGCCAGGAAATCAAAAGACTAATATTATTGGGAAAGTCTACTGACAGAGACCTTTCCAGAGTACTGAAGAGCAATGATGTCAGTCTGGAGACTAAAGTGCACCTCATCCAAGCTATAGTCTTCACAATTGCTTGCTTTGTGTCAGAGAGCTGGACAATGACTAGAGATGATAGAAGGAGAATTGATGCCTTTGAGCTGTGGTGCTGGAGAAGAGTGTTGACTATACCATGCACTGCTAGGAGAACAAACATGTTCATCCTAGAGAGGGTGAAAGCACATTGTTCCTTGGAGTCAAAGATTCTGAAGCTCCATTTGACATACTTTGATCATGTTGCAAGGAGGGACCAGACATGTTGGAGAGGGACGTCATGTTTGGGAGGGTAGAGGGACAGCACAGGAGAGGAAGACCCTCGATAAGATGGATTGATTCAATCTCTGAGGTAGTGGGGGTGGGTGTGTTGGAGACAGTGAGGTTGGCACAGGATAGAGCAGGGTTTAGGGCTCTTGTACATAGGGTCGCTATCAGTAGCAAGCGACTCGAGGGCATAACAACAACAAACAAACAAAAAAAACCCAAAAACAAACAACAACAACTTTGAGCCTCATTTCTTTCCTCTGCAAAAGGAATATAATGAAATAAAGTGTGTGAAGAGCTTTGGACAAGCCCTGGAAACAGGTGGATCTTAGCTGTTAGGGAAAATGCATATTTGTTTAAAAAGAAACTCCAGCTTTAGGACTTCCTCCACCCTAGCGAGCATTGGAGGCGGAGGTCCAATAATCCTATACTCTGCCCTCAGCCCTCTTTCCCAAGTTCACTGTGTGCTAAAAGACACAGTCCATGACTCACTGCCGGCTGCCAGCCTTTTACACCTGTCCTGCGTCTTCTAGGCAGCTGGACTGTGTTAAATGGCCTGAGGTGTCTCCATGTAGCATTTGTAAATGGTGCCTGCACAGTTTCTTGCTTTTCTCAGGAGTGTGTGTGTGTGTGTGTGTGTGTGTGTGTGTGTGTGTGTGTGTGTCTTTCTTCGTATTGTTTCGCAAGCACTTAGATCAACAGTGCACCTGTCCATTGTTGGTCTTGGCAGAGGCTGGGGGCAGCCTGGGGACGATGCAGAGTGTGGGGGGAGGCAAACAGGGGGGCAGAAAAGTGTGCAAGTGAAGGGGATGGGGATCAGGGAGAGGAGGAATTTTCTTGGAGTCTTCTGTCCAAAGAGGGGCTGCATCAAGAAAACCTTTGTAAAGACGATACACAGTCCCCATAGTCATTAAAGCCACAAGGAAAGGGCACTTAGGAGAAAGAGATAAAAGAGAAAAAAAGTTAGTCCTGTTGAACACCAGCCATCAGGCCAGGTTGAGACAAGCAGAGAAGGTGGTCTAAAAACACGGCTCCTTTCACATGCTGGCTCCCCACCAGCCAGCAGCCCTTGAAGTCCTCTGCTCCTCATGTCCTCTCTGTAAAGACATCCTATAAACCCAGCTGGAATATAGCCTGAAACTCAGCAGTCATCCCCAATTCCTGGCATTCCTTCACCCCAACCCCACCCCAATCAGCAGATATCTCTTTGACTCCACATGCTAATGCACCTTGGACCCACCCCATCTCCATTCACTCTGTGGAGCCCTGCGGGAGGCCGGCCCCCTGCACCCTCTCTCACCCTTCGACAACGCTTTGCCCACAGCGCACAGCACACACGCTCTTTCATACATTGAAGACATAAGTCTTTTTTGTCAGGTACGTGGTTTGGAAACATTTTTTCCTCACTCTGTAGTTTCTCATTTCATCTCCTTAACAGGGTCTGTCACAGAGCAAACATTTGGTAATTTTGATCAAGTGCAATTGATCAACTCCATTCTTTTATCAGTTGTGCCTTTGGTATCACATCTAAGAACCCCTCGCCTGGCCCTCGGTCCCAAAGATGCTCTCCTGTGGGTTACTCCTCCCACTCCTAACCAAGTCTTTCTGTTTTAACATTTTCTTTTTAAGCTTGTAATCTGTCTTGGATTCATTTTTTTACAAAAGGTGTGAGGTTTAAGTGAAGGGGAATAATGGGCCTGTGGATGTCCAACAGGCACGGTGTACGGAAAAGACGATACTTCCTTCTTGCAAAGAAGAATGACCTTTTCAAAGTATAAATCTGACCATGTAACTAACTCCCTGGTGGATTCATACCCACCGAGAATAACATCCAAGTAAGACTATCTACCCTTGACTCCAGCCAACCTCCCAACCTCATCTCCCTCCTTCTTCCTCTCCCACTCTGGTCCATTCACAATAGTCCTTCCCTCCATCACAGCACTTTAAACTTGGGGAGTCTTTGTCCCTGCCTGGAAGGTCCCCCTGGGCTCTTTTCACAGCTGAGAAGTACCTGTGACTGTACCGTAAGCTTGATGGAAATCCTAGCAACAACACATATAGCAGACTGGAGCTGCTCCATCAGCGGCTGAGGCCTCTTAGAAACACATCTCCAAGCTTGGCTTCTGTGGTGCCTCTGAGATGATTTTTGGATCATAGTCTTTTAGCTAATAGCTGAGTATTAACTATCTGAGCCCCCCCAAGGACCTTTCTCTCTTCTTATCTGTCAGGTCTTAAAGCAAATGTCCACTCAGCAGAGCCCTGACTACCCACATTGAAGTGGTTCCTGCCTTGACAAGTCTGTCTTGGAGGAAGTTCAAGCAGAGCGCTCCTTTTGAAGCAAGGATGGTGACGCTCAGTCTCACATGCTTTGGGCATTATCGCTGTCCATTTGCCAGTGGGGAGCAGTGATATCCTGACGACGGTAAGTGTGACGGAAACACCTCACTTTGGGAGTGCTGCAGAGAGCCAAGCTCAACTTTACTGGGGGTTGTAGTGCACACAGGTGAGTAAACAAGAAGACGGAATGGGGTAAATGTGGGACATGTGAATTTAACAGGAGAATCTCAGCTCAGTGCAGACCACACCCAGCTCAACAGATGTGGCAGCCAGCCTAGGCTTGCACTTATTCAGAGCTAGGCACTTTGCCCAGGCCAGAGGCCTTTCCTTCCTCTCTAGCAGTCCCCAGCAAGACATGTTGTTAAGAGGGGCCAGTCCTTGGAAAAAGACAACATGCTGGCAAAGGTAGAGTCAGAGAAAGAGAGAAAGACCCTCAGTAAGAGGAGTTAACATTTGACTATCCAATGGGCCCAACACATCAGAGCTGGGGAAGCATGGCTTGTACAGAGCATGGTTCAGAGCTGTTGTTCACAGTGTTGCTGTGTCTCAGAGTTGACTGGATGACACCTGACAATGACAATGACAACAACACCTGTCACATCCCTTTCCATCAGCACACTGCATACTTCTTCCCTGTACTCTCAGACACCACCTCACTTACCGGCTTCTCCTTTGCTGTCTGTCCACCTCCGGTGGAGGGTAAGCACTGAGAGGGCAGGATGAGGAACTGTCTGTTCATCGCTGTGGGGACACAGTTCAACAGACTGTACGCGAGGGGACAGTTCAAGCGGCAACACTCAGCACTCCAACCACATCTGTGTCCCCTCCCCTGAGTAACGACGTTGTTTATTGTGGTAAATACAGAGGTAGCAATACTGCATCTGCCATTCCGACACTTGACACGAGCAGTCAGCAGCATTAATTACGTCCATCTTGTTCTAATTATGTTTTTGTAACAGCACTAAATTGGCAACCACAGATGTTGTTTCCCGTGTTATGTGTTAACTGGGGGAAATGTTACTGAGGTTCTCACTAGTCTTATTTATAACATTAAGTGATCGAGTAACCCAAGGGTGTCATTTCATCAGAGGCTCTTTAAACTGGTGGCCAATGAGACATTCCAAACTACAGGTGCTGCAGGGGATGTAACTGCCTCACCACCCAGGCTCAGGATGACAGAGGGGACAGCAGAGTCCACCCTTGAAGGACATGCCCTTGCACCGTCACACAGAGTCCTTGGAACTGGAATTCACCATGTTGGGGTTGGGGAACCCTCTCTCTCAATGCTGTCAAGTTGGAACCAACTCATAACGGTGCCTCCGTTAGGCTTCCAAGGCTGTAAATGACACAGGAGATTTCCCTTGGAGCTAATGGCAGATTTAAACTGCCAGAGAAGGTGGGTTCAAATCGCCTTTGGTTTTGCCACACAGCTCGGTAGGAACTACACCATCAGCATGTGTCTTCTGGTACGGACCCAGAGCTCAGTGCTGCTCAGCTGGTTCTGGCTCACCGTTGACACTCCAGCAGCTTCCCAAAGCCGTAAAGACGGGAGACTGCCCACCTTTCTCACTGGGAGTCTGGATGTAAATAACTTCACCGTAAGTCAGCTGGGAGTCTAGTACAACCTCTTACTCCACGAATGTAGAAACTGAGTCCCAGAGAGTGAGATGAGGGAACTTGATAAGATCGTCCAGTTGGAAGTCAGAGAAATAACTGGGGTCTGGGCTCAGGTCTGTGAGCTCCTGAATCCTTGGACAGTTGACCTTGGTGTTGACCAGGCAGAGAACCACCCTCATGACCTGAGCTGACTCTGATTCAGTGGCCTGGCAGGATGGGACAGCACTGCCCTAAAGGGTTCCCAAGATTGTACATCTTTAGGGGAGCAGACTGCTTCATTCTTCTCCCACAAAGTGCCTGGTGGGCCTGAACCAACGATCTTTCTGTAAGTCAGATGCCCTAGCCCCGGAACCACCAGAGCCCCATGGGTATCAGGCTGTGGGGATTTTTTGTTTGACTCACTGGTAGACCAAGGGCCATACACGTAACTCAGAACTGGAAGGTGAGACCTCAGTTATCCTGTCTGATGATGAATATGAACTTATAACATGGGGGGACTCCGAGCCCTCCTCCTCTCTGAAGACTCCCAAATGGAGCAGATCGAATAGAGGGAAAGATGGTCATGAACTCCAAGTTCAAAGTCAAGATTTCCAGACTTCTGGATGCCAAGAACTAATAAAATATTAATTAAAAAAAATCGCAGATGGCATTGGGACCGTCTTTTTATTTTGCACTTCAAAAAACTTACTATCTGCCATCGCCATTATTTCATATAGAAAGGTCATTTTAATACACTTGGAATTAAGATTTTAATCTCTTAATAAAGAATAGTCTTTTTAAATTTAATAAATTTCGCTTTATGAAATTTCACTACTCTTACCTTGTTTTTTCCACTTTGCTGAGGTTAAAGGAAACATTCACTGTTCTTGGTCAGCAGTTCAGAGGAATCCTGGCCTCCAGTCATCCTATCCTGCTTCCTAAACCCTAGGTCATTTTTCTATGGTGGAAGTGAAAGTGGGGAACTCTGGTGGTCTAGTGGGTCAGGAGTTGCACTGTCAACACAAAGGCTGATGGTTCAAATCTACCAGTGGATCCTCAGGAGACAGATTGTAATCTCCTCCAGTGTGATTTATGATCTCTGAATATTCACTGGAGGGTCAGCTAGGAGTCAGTCCCAACTTAACCACAGTAAGTTGCATTTTGGACTGAGGGGTGAAGGACAAGTTGATAATAGTCATTTTGCACTATCTCAGTCCAAGCTAAAGAGCAGTGTGAATTGTGGCATGGTGTTGTTATAGTTCATTGGCCTGACTCATGACAACCTCATGTATTGCAGGGTAGCACAGCTCCACACGGTTTTCTTGGCTCCAGTTGCCAGGTCTTTCTTCCGCAGAGCCTCTGGGTAGGTTTGAACCATTAACCTTCAGGTTAGCATCTGGAAGCAAATTGCTCATGGCACCCAGACTCCTTGTAGTGTCAAAGGCAGGTTAATTTTCCTCCTCTCAGGCACAAGCTTTCCTACAGTGATACAAACTAATTTAGCAAAGAGTTGCTAATTAGACGTCTTGGGGAAATCAGGCTTCTCAGATAGATAAGACTGATTTGCAGACAGATTCTCTTTGCACACTTGCTAATGGGTACTTGTAAGGTATTTGTGAGGAGTGGGGGGTTGGGGTGGGGGGGAATCTAGTACAGCAGTGAGCACCACGCAGTCCCTGGGATATTCTCATCAAAAGTATTTCCTCCTTAAACACCTTCCATTTCCCATTGCAGCAGTGACTTCCACAGTTGCCTGGACGAAAGATGTACTGTGATCTGCAAGGGCCCAAAAGGCCCCAGGCCTATTATTGCCCCCTTCCAGGCAGCCTTTGCTACTAGCTAGGCTTTCTCTGCAGCTGCAGCAAGGAAACCCTCACCCACTTCCGTGATGGCATTTCAAGCACAGAGATGGAATTTCAAGTGGCTCCTCCAGAATGGAGCTGCTAGGAAAGCAGGTTTGTGATATGTGGAGAAAAGATAAATTAGGGCATGGAGCCACGTCACAAACACATCCGGTTTGTGCTTGACCATAGGCACAAGGTTAGAGATTCCCATCCACCCTGCAAAACCATGGAGTCTGCTTCCCATGAATACCTCACTGCAAACCACACTGGAGTAGGATTGTAATAGAGACCTCATGGGGCCACCACGAGACAGAAACTACTCTGCGGCTGTGGGCTTGTTTTTGCTTCTCTCTTGGTCCCAGGAAAAAGGAGGCAAAAATAAGCAATGTGGAGCTTCTACAAGGTGATGTGTTCTGTTAAAGGTACTGGGCAGTCAAAAATAAACTGGAGGACATTATGCTGAGTGAAATATCTCAGGCACAAAAGGACAAACACTGCATAATGCCACTGTTGTAGAATGGGACTGACATCAGGGTTGGGGTAAGACTGAGAAGAACTGGATAAATTATGTATACTGCATTGAAACAGATGAGAGAGAGAACAGTTTAAAAGCGATATATGATGGGGTATTATGGTTATCACAAGAGTCCAGAATAAAGGTTGCATAGTGGAGTGTAGCCATGGCAGGGGGGTGGGGCAGGGGGATTGTATACCAATGAAGGACTTTTTCTTTTCCTTTCAAAGAGAAGAGTGAACTGGAGGGGAGGGGTGGGCAGGGAGAAAAGTGCAGCAACCAACGAATGAGTGGAAATCCAAAATTAAGAAAATAAATTAAAAAAACAAACAAAAAACTGGGCAATCACAACCCTCAAGACTCATCCAGACATGTAGAGTGGACTTGACAGGCAAGTGCAGCAGGGCGAGGTGACAGAGCCATTGTTGTAATCAAGTCTGGTGACTTATGTGTGTGACAACCCAAGGGGACAGCCAATGAGCGCTGGGAAGTGTGGGCTGTTTCAATGGGAGAAGTGACACTTAATGACCACTGACAATGCCTCACTGTGGCCTCCCACCGTCAAGTCAAGCCCTTTTACAAACACTGCTCTAGTTAGTCCTCTAAGCCTTCTCTCCATTTTATAGAGATGGGGGTGTGGGGGTAAAAGGCCTTATCTGTGAGGGTCCGCAGGGAGTCCAGGGATGCTTCCCTCCACCCCAGTAATGGCACCACTTCAGCTGTCCTTCACTTAGAATCCATTGGCCACTCAGCGGAAGACCAGCTGCTTCTGTGAAGACTCCCAATAACCTGAGTCAGAATTAACCAGACAGCAAGCGGGTTTGGGTTCTGAGGCCTGGAGACAGAAGAAGCCCTGGGAACGCAGTGCTGAAGCACTCAGGTGCAGATGGAAAGGTAATGGCTGGTACCTCACAGAGGCAGTTTGCTTCCTTAATGATCTACATCCCTGGGAACTATGGGGTGATTCTAACCTGCCGCTATGAGGCCGCCCTCAGCCGGAACTGACTCCATGGCGAAGGGTAACCGGAGTGGTGATGAGAGTTTATGGGGTAAAAGCAACTTCATTGTGAAATGAATGATATGTAACTTTTTTGGGGACTCCTTATACCAACTCCCTCAAAGATCCTAGAAGTCCTAGCAATGCACTCATTTGTTCTGATAAAATTTGCACAAGTCATTTTCATGAAATAGCAACTTTCCACAGCAATCGCTTTGTGCCTCTGGGTGGACCTTTGGTTAGCAGTCAAGTGCAGTAACTATTTATACTGACCAGTGACTTCACGGGATACACTTGCTTTGAACTATAGTCACTTGAGCACAGTAAAGCCCCTGCTAGCCATTCTGGTATAACAATGATTTGCAAGATACTCCTATCACCTACTACACTACACTACACTACACTACACTACACTACACTACACTACACTACACTACACTACACTACACTTTCTCTCTCTCATTGCTATCAAGTGGGAACTACCTCATGGCTGACCCTCTAGTGGGTTTTCAGAGGCTTTAAATGGCACAAGAGGTGATTAGCCATCTCTCTCCCTTTTAGCAGGTGGTGGCTTCAAACTGGCTGCCTTTGGGTTGGCAGTGCAACTCCCTCCTCTCTAGGCAACCAGAGCTCGCTGTACTCGCTGTAGGATGTGACGATGTGGAATGCAGCTCCAAGTCATACAAGCCCCCTATGACTGCACCCAACCTAAAGCTGTGGATCATGAAACAGAAACAAGATCTGAAACATGCAGAGCCACAAGCCAGTCTGCAGAAAACCCGCCCAACCATGAAGCATGTACATTTATAAGACACTCATTTTTTATGGATCCCTCGTCTACACCGAATTTTCTTCCTTTCACAAATGTTTAAGTTTACATTTATACACCTGTGCCATTATGCACCGTACTTTTTTGGAAGAAATCTTGCAAATAGAAGTCATCAGAAGTCCTAAATCTGCAAGGCTCAAGAACAGCAAACAACAATGATATCTGCATTTGATGCATCACAACTCTCAGAAATGATTTCTTTGACAAACCGTGCCAGACAGATGACTAAATTATCTTTCCAGTCACTCTTTGGAAAATTATATCACAAAATCATTAACCGATGAAGACACCATCACAGTGTTTAGAGTAAAAAAAAATAAATAAACACGTGGAGGGAAGTATAGAGGTGTGTCAAACAGCTAATTAATAGAAATATTGTTATTTTTCTGGCTATTGCTTGCGTTATTTGTAGCTATTTTAAGATTGCCATCTGTTGTGAGTTTTAATAATTCCTCATTCTTATTTTACCCCTCACATTTGTACTGAGTTTGCTGTATTATATTCTTGGTCTTAATAAAGGGAGCTTGGGAGTGCAGTGAGTTAAGCATTGAGTGGTTTATTAAAAGGCTGGAGGCTCAAGGCTCCCATTCAATCAGTGGGAGAAAAATGAGGTGTTTTGCTTCCGTAAAGATTTACAGTCTTGGAAATCTGATTAGGCAGTTCTTCTCTGTCCTAACGGGTGTTTGTAAGTTGACATTGGACTTAAAGGCAGTGGAAAGGGTCCTGAAGAGTATACATGTCAGTTTACCTCCATGACCTTTCCTTCTGCAAAATGGTAAAAGGAGTAAGGTAGTTAACAGTTTTAGTTTACTTGGTTCCACAGTCAACACTCTTGGTAACAGCAGCCAGGAAATCAGGAGACGAATTACATTGGGAAAGTCAGCTGTGAGGGACCTCTCCAGAGTACTGAAGAGCAATGATGTCAGGCTGGAGACTAAGGTGTGCCTGATCTGGGCTATAGTCTTTGCAATTGTGTGCTCTGCATCAGAGAGCTGGACAGTGACTAAGGATGATAAAAAGAGAATTGATGCCTTTGAGCTGTGGTGCTGGAGAAGAGTGTTGGATATACCATGGACTGCTAGGAGAACAAACAGGTTCATCCTGGAGAGGGTGAAGCCCAGCTGCTCCTTGGAGTCAAGGATTCTGAAGCTTTGTCTGACATACTTTGGGCATGTTGCAAGGAGGGACCTATCCTTGGAAAGGGACATCATGTTTGGGAGAATGGAGGGACAGCGCAGGAGAGGAAGACCCACGATGAGATGGATTGATTCAGTGATTGGGATAATGGGAGTGAGTGTGTCAGAGACAGTGAGATTGGCACAGGATAGAGCAGGGTTTAGGGCTCTTGTACATAGAGTCGCTATGAGTCGCAAGCAACTCAACAGCACAAAACAACAACAACATCACCAACTTCCCCAGGTTGCTGTGAGATTAAATGGTGTAACATCAACTAACGTCTTGGCTACAGATCTTGGCTACAGATCATGATTGAGTCAAATCCATAGGCTCTGAAGCGCTTAGCAGAATGCTTTTTTTTTTATTTTTTATTTTTTAAATTTTATTTTTGTGTGCGTGTACCATCAAATCAGATCTGACTGGTACTGGAGGAGATTGCTCCTCCTTCCCTGGCAGAGCATCTGGTGGATTCGAACCGTGCACCTCTGGGATTGTAGTTGCAGCTTCTTGCCACTAGGCCACCAGAGCTCCCCCCAGCAGAATGCTTTTTAAATAGCAAATGTTAGATGGTTATCTGTGGAAGGAATGAATATAAAAACCGAGGGCAGCCCTTAATTGAAATCCTAGTGCTATTACTCCGGCATTGACCCTAAAGTATCTATCTCCAGCCTGGTTTGCACTTTTTGCTGGGCAAGAAGCATCTGTAGTGATTCATAGACTTTCTAATAAAATATCTATGCGCACACACTATTAGTTTATAGGAGTAATAATGACAAATACTTGCAAAGCACTTTTCAGAACTTTTCGTAAGCATTATTTCCTTTTACTCTGACAATAATGCAATGAGCTGCTGATTCCACTGGCATTATTGCTGCTGCCTCTGCTTCTTCTCCTGATATCAGCCTGCATTTAGCCACCATTTGCTCTGGGCCGGTCCCTGTGCTAAGTGCCTTGGGCACTTAATTCCAGGTGAGTCCCTGTGATGTGGGTTATTACTATTACTTTACATCGGAGGCAGCCAAGGCTGGTGGGGTGAGATTATTTGTCCTAAAGTCATGTAGCTTTTAGGTGGCAGAGCCAGAGTTCAAACTGGATCTGTCCTGGAGCTAAAGCCACAGCCACAAAAAGCTGGTGTTGTGGTTCATTATGTAGATGAAGAAATAGTAAGTGAAGATGAAGAAACACTAACTGAAGTTGTGTGACTTGTTCCTATCACTGGTCTTAGAAAGAGGAGACTATAGACCCAATGGATGTGTAAAACCAAATCAAGACAAATACACAGGTGTCTAATCCATTTCAATTCATCGTGGACCTCCAGTAAGTTTTCTAGGCTGTAAATCTTCTTGAAAGGAGGAGACTGCCTCATTTTTCTCCCACAGATCAGCAGGTAGATTCAAACTACCATCTTATAGGTTAATAGCCTAACAATAACCTTATAGATTAGCAGTCTAATGTATAGTCACTATTCCACCAAGACTTCCTTCTCCAAATTCTAGTTATTTCTAGCAGCATCTGATTCCTGATCTGGCGATGGCAAACAAAAAGCCTTATCCAGTTTGCTTTGAGGAATCCTTCCACGCAGGACTCCCCGGGTGGCACGGACATTTAGACACTGCACCACTCACCCAACAGGGAGCTCTGGTGGCCTATTCTCTAGGGAGTTGTGCCTCTCACTTAAAGGACTTGTCCTCCATTGCTTTGAATCTATCATCAGCTTCTCAGGAGAAAGATGGGCAATCTCATGCTGTGTGATTGGCAGCAGGTGAAACTCAATGATCAGCTCTGAGTTAGTGTCAACTCGGCCCTGTTGCGTTGGGCTGAGGCGAGCTGTTGAGCTGACTAACCCAAAGACTGACAGCACAAATCCACCGAGACACCTCAGAAAAAAGACTAGTGTGATCGGCCTGTAAAAGGTCACAGCCATTGGAAACCCTTTGTAGTGAAGCTGTCTGTGAAACTTGTCGATTCCACAGCAAATGGTTGGGGGGTTTTTATGTACCGAGTGCAGTGCTAAGAAACTAATCTACATTACCATTTAATTTGCTAAAATCCAATGATACATATGTTCATAAAAAGATGCCCAAGGGCTCCGTCATCAAAACATTGACAGTACTTATCTCTGGCTGCGGGGATTTCGGATGACTGCTCTTTTCTTCCTCAGTATTTTATACAAGGAGTTTTGGTAGCACAGTGATTTAAAGAATTTGACGACCAACCGGAAGTTCAAACCCACCAGCCACTCTTTAGGAAAAACTTGTGGCAATCTGCTTCTATAAAGATTTAAAGCCTTTGAACCCTAATAGACAGTTCTCCGTCCTGGGAGGATCACTATGCCTCAGAATCAGCAATGAGTTTGACATTGTTTGTTTGTTTGTTTTGGCTTTTCCCATCCTTTTCTGGTTTACTTTTTTTGAATGATTTTATAGCTTAAACAAATAAAGACTATTAATCTAAAAAAACACCAACTGACTCAGTGATAAGGAATTGTGTTGCCAATGCAAAGGTACATGGTTCGAATCCACCAGCCACTTCATGGGATAAAGATGGGCAATCAATTCCTGTGTGAATTACTGGCACTGAAATCCCATTGGATGGTTTGCAATGGGTTGGTTCTGACTCTACAGTACACAACTTTATTGTTAGCATTTTTGGTGCTGTCGAGTTGCTTGCGACTCATAGCAACACTATGTACAACAGCCCTAAATCCTGCTCTATCCTTTGCCAATCTTATTGTCTCTGACACACCTACACCCATTACCCTAGTCACTGCATTAATCCACCTCTCTTGCACTGTCCCTCCACCCTCCCAAGCATGACGTTCCTCTCCAAGGACTGGTCTCTCCTTGCAACATGTTCAAAATATGTCAGAGAGAGCTTCAAAATCCTTGCCTCCAAGGAGAAACCTGGTTACTTTTCCACATTTTTCCTTGAGGAAAATGAGGTGAAGAGAGGGTAAACAAATGGACTGTCCTCTCAAAATTAATTTTGAGAGCTCCAGTTCAACTCACTTTACCCAGTTACCTCTTGGAAGGCCTAGTTTGTACATAGCAGGAATGGGACACACTAGGAGACTCTTCAGAGACAAGGGTGTAGCTTCTTTTTTTTCTAAATTTGGGCCTAGATTCATATGGCATTGAGATGATTGGTTATCACATGCCAAAAATGGGTCAATGATTCCAGGGTCCTGCCTCAAATATGGAACTGCACATACTCAAGTAAGGAGTGCTGGTGGGTAGCATGTTACTACTTGTATACCAATGTCCCTTGACATGCCGTTCACAATAGCCAAAAAGGAGAAATATCCTAAATGAGCAACAGATGGATAAATAGAATGTAGTGTATCCACACGTTGGAAGACTCAAAGCAAATCATTGTCATTGATTCAGAACTGACTCACGGCTGACCCTCCAGCAGGTTTTTGAAGGCTGTAAATCACAGGTGAGGAGATCACGCATTTTCCTCCAGTGGAGCCTCTGGCGGATTTGAACTGTCAGAGAGGCACTGTCTTCAGGTTAACAGCACCACCCTCTGGATCACACCTCCAGAGCTCCCAGAGCAGACACAAGTGGAAACGCAGTCCTGATACACACTACAGTTTGCACGGATTTTGAAACTGTTACACTGATTGAAATAAATCAGTCACAAAAGAACAAATATAGTATGAGCTCACGCATACAGAATAGGCAAATATCTTATTCACTCATTGGTGTCAAGTCAGAACTGATTCATAGCTGACCCTCCACTGGGTTTCTGAGGCTGTAAATCACCCATCTCTCTCCCGGAAAGTCTATGCGAGCTTTGAACCACTAAAGAAGTGAGACCCTTGGGTTAGCATGGCAACTCGCTGTAGAGTAGTGTGCTAAGACAATTTCCAGGAAAATGTACAGAGATCAAGTTTTGTTAATGGTCACCAAGGATGGCATAGAAGTCGAACACAGGAGTCTTTAAAAACACCGAGTTTCTGTTAATAGTGGTAGAATAATTTGAAAACAGCAGTGATCGTTTTGCAACATGGTAAATGCAAGCAATGTCACTGAATTATGCATGTAACAAATGTTGAATTGACAAATATATTGCTATCTGTGCACACTTGACATATATATTTACACCCATACATTCATCACAATAAAACGATGAAAAAAGTTTGAGGAATACTAAGTTAGATGACCCAGTGGGCAACTGAAAGTGAGATGGGATGTCCTTCATGCAATACCAGTAAGCCAATGAACTCTCAGCCAAGCCTATGGAGGCAAAGATATCTGATAGCAAAAGACCAGCCTGCTTGTGGAGCACAGTCATTAAAACACAAGGATCAACGTGTTGCTTTTTGTAGCCCCTTCCTGATCTACACGGAAAAGATCAGGGTCTGGTGGAGACAACCCAGATTTGGGGATCTGGTCCTGGCGCTTAGTTCTGCCTCTCACAACTTCTACACCTCTGAATTACATACTTGCCTCCTCTGGGTAAATAATTTGTATGATTAGGAAGTGAATCAGATAATCCAAAAAACCTTTGGGAGGTTGAATTCAATTCCACAACATGCATTAGGCTTCTCTCTTATTCTTCGATCTGCTCCATGGTGACCAGGAAGCTGCTGGAGATGCTGGGTGCTTGAGATCATGGTGCTGCAACATACTTCTGGCCACTGCAGACAAGGAAAGATGACTTTCTATAGGAAATGCCACAGGCACCATGCAGATGGTACTTTAGGTCCAAGACACTCATCTCCCAGCTGACAGGACTATGCTGAAGTCCCACAGCTGTGTCCAGCTCCTAGCTTTGTCTTGGCCTAAGGATGCTGCCTCATCTGAGATTTAAACTCAACTCACTATCATTGAGTCTGTTTTGACGGATAGTGACATTTCAATGAGTTTCCGTAGCTGTAAAATCACCATATGAGGAGACTGGTTGGATTTGAACCAACTGAGATGCACATCATTTGAGTTAGCAGTGTAACTTGGTTTAGAATTTTTACAGATAGAAAATAGAGATGGGTTCCCCCCCCCCAAGGTGGTACAAGTGGTTTGCACTTGGCTGCCAACCAAAAGATTGGTGGTTCAAATCCAAGCAGAGGTGCCAGGGAAGGAAGGTCTGCCATTGCACCTCTGAATACCACAGCCAATTGTTAAAATTACATGCCCAAGACCATCTTTAAAATTTACCAATAATGTTCCCTGAAGTCCTAAAACCAAGCGACAGTTTGGCTAAGCTAGTAATAAAATACCTGACTTGAGCTCATTTAAGAACTAACAGTATAGACTCAGATTAACCACAACAGCTCGAAAGGTTAGATGAGAATCTTTGGGGGTAGGGAATTAATGTTAATGCACAAGAAGCAGCTCAAAAAAGGAAGTTGAGGGAGGATGGTGTCATGGCTTGGAGAATGTGACTGATGTCGCGGAACTGTCCAGAGCATGTGGTTCTGTGCATAAGCTCAACAAAAGAAGAAGAAGGGAAGAAAAGGATTGCAGCCCCCCAAAAGCTCCTGTGGATCTCAGCTTTACTCTGAATCAACTAAATGAAACAGGCTTATTTTATTTTGTTTTGTTTTTTGTCAAAATGGTGCCCCCATGTAGAAGCTTAAGTATGGAGAGAATCATGGGGCTGAGGAAGCTTGTGGCAAGATAGCAAAACTCTTGGGAAGCCTAGAGCAGAGGACGTCTGGGGAAGGGTGACTCCCGGCCTAATACTATGAAAATTATATGAAAAAGAAATGCAAATACACACAGGGAGCTCTGGTGTCCTCGTGGGAAGAATCTGCGCTGCAATCCTGAAGGCACACATTTCGAATCTGCCAGATGCTCTGCACAAGGATGGGAAATGTGCCATGCCATTAATTGCCTCTGGTAACCCACCAGAGGGTCAGCTATGGGTCACCTCTTGGGAAGAAGGCTAGAGCAGAGAATGTATGGGGCAGGGCGCAATGCAAATATATATCATATCATATCAAAATCTATGTATATATTTGATAATTGTTGTCATGACTTTATATTCACTTTTAAAAAATTTTTTCAATTGTGTGTGTGTGTGTGTGTGTGTGTGTGTGTGTATACTGTCTAATTGGATCTGACTGGTACAGGAGGAGATTGCCCCTCCTTCTCCGGCAGTGAATCTGGTGGATTCGAACCACGTATCTCTGGGATTGCAGTGCAGCTTCTTGCCACTAGGCCACCAGAGCTCCCCTTATATTCACTTCTAACTGTGTTGACCCATGATTGATCAAAAGTATACATATATGGGAAGCTCTGCTGTACGTACTGTGTTATTGTTGAGTTCATTCATTCACCCAGCAGATATTTTATTCTGATAAATGCTAATTGCTGCTCACAGCGTCTGACCAAGGTAATCCTGCTAAGGCTACAGACGGAATCTCCCTGATTCCACTTGGCCTGCAGACAGAAGGCTGCCTTGGACACTGAGTTTTGGGTATGTTCATTCTGCCTGAGTGCATTACTCCTGCTTCCTACAGCCCCTGCTTCCTACTGTTCCCCACGTGGCCTCTCTCTTCTGCAGGCTGTTCTCAGTGGAAGCATAAAGGCCAGGGAGAGAGAGGACAAAGGAAAAGAGCAAGTCATAGGTAGGATGGAGGGCATGGCAAGACACAGCAATGAGAAAGAAAGGCTGGTAGAAGGCGTCTGTTGAGGAGAGAGGGGAAGGCAGGGGCTGAGGAGCAGATGGATAACAGGGCCAGAAGGGGAGCTGAAGGGAAGAAGAAAATGAAGTGGGCGCTCTCGTGGCATAGTCCATAGGGAGTTGTGCTGCCAACCCAAAGGCCACATTTCTCTGGCAGTTCGAATCCCCTAGCAGCTCTGCTGGAGTCAGGTGGGCAATTTCCTCTAGTGTGGTTCGCAGCCCAGACACTCAATGAAGGGTCGGCTATGAGTCAGTTCTCACTTGCAGGCACAGAGAAAGTGAGAGAAACAGATGAGAGATCTGAGACATGAGGGGGAGCACAGACAGAACAAGGTCCTGGACAACAAGTTAAGAGGCGAGAGGAAGCTGAGGAGGGTGCGAAGAGAAGGGACAAGCTACACTTACAGGAAGACTTCCCAGAGGTAAAGTCTGCACAGCTTTGGTTTCTGCAACTTTGTGGAGCTGAAGGAAACAGAACAGACTTGTCAGTCCTGCCCCAAGTCTCCAAAGTGAGGCGGTGTTGTGCGCCGAAACGTTCAGTGATGACGCATGAAATAGCAGAGATGAATTCAAGTTTAAGAAATGTGGACGGAGCACCCCAAAGCACAAATCTAAGCCGTCAAGTGAGCAAGATTGTTCACTCAATTAACACAAATCCAGCAATCCAGCACGCACGTCTGCAGGGGCTGAGAGCCGGGATCAGCGCGGGGAGCCCAGCGGGTTTGTTTGCACATTCACTTTCCCGTCTGTGTGTTCTGCTGCGATGGAAGAACTAATCTTCGAGAATGTGCTGTGAGCTCCGCTGAAAGGTCATTGCATCCTGGGTTTGCAGCAATCATGAGGCATTTAACGTGAAACGAGCTCATCCCTGTGTGGCAGAGGCAGCATTTCCAACATCTGATGCAAACAAATGATGGCTCTTCAGAAAGGGATCAGGGCAGCCCGCCACCAGGACTTTCTGATTTCTGAGTGAAAAACGTAGGACACTTGGTTCAGCCGTGAACGCTGGAGGTGACGCTGGGCTGGTTCCTGAGCAGACCCTCTCCCCACCAGTCAGAACTAGGGCCCAAGGTTCAAGGGAGACCCAGGTATTTCTGTGACTCTAGGGTTGCATCTATTCTTCAAGGCCCCTTACCTGAATTTCGAACAGCAGCTCTATTTCCGACCTGAATGCCAATGCACTTGACAAAGGTCTTGACCTCCCACTTAGCTCTTAATGTTCTTCTTCTTTGGTAGATGGACTCGTCCCCAGCACCCTTAAGCCTTGGCTAGAGCCCTTATTTACCTTAGGCCTATTTGTGTGTGCCTTAATTCCTTTCTCCCTCCTTCCTTTCTCTCTTTCCTTCTTGTGCTCACAATTGTTCACTGAATGCTCACTATGTGCCAGGAACTCATGGAGCTTACATTCTAGTGTGGGATATGTGTACAGGTTCAAGTATACAACATAGAAAATGTTATTGTTGGTGTGTGCCATTGAGTCAAAACAGACATGAAGCTGACCCTCCAGTGGGTTTTCAGAGGCTGTAAGCAGCAAGGGATGAGATTGCCCGTCTTTTACCTGACGAACAGTTGGTGGATTCAAACTTCCTACCTTTGGGTTGACAGTTCAATTTCTTACCACTAGGCCACCAGAGATGGTGGGAAGCATCAAAGAAGAAATTGTCCCAAAAAGTCTCCATAACATAAAGGATGTAAGATGGTGATAAAGGTAAAGGAGGAAAGTTAAAGGAATGATGTGGACAAGAGGGATCAGTGAGGACACACGTGCAAGTGCTGTTACACTGGTTTGCAGTGTGAGAGCTCCCAGCGGCTCTGAGAAGTGTCTGCTTTGTACCTTCCCCTGGCTCCAAACCTTAGGCGTGACCCAGACCCTGCCTGTGCCTGAGTGTGCTGTGTTGGCCCTCTGCTTTGATGGGTTCCAAGAACGCTCACACATTTTTGCCTTCTGCCTGCCTGCTATTGGTAAAATATCTGGGATTAAGACATAAGAGATACTGCAGATGTTTCTTAGGTTAAACTTTGGTTCTGGAGGTGTCCTGGCACATCTGCTTTGGCATGAATTAAAAACAAACCAGCTGCTAGACTCTGGGTGACCAGGGTTTCCATGCATGATTGTGTAGGTTGTTCACTGGGCAACCAAAGAGGACACTCTTTCTGTAGACTACAGTTTGAATCATGTTTCCTAGAGTCAGACTGTAACATCTCACAGCCAATCAATATGGCTGCCTGACTAGTTCCACAAGAATGCTGGAGGTAGAACTCAAGAGAGTCAGGCAGTCCCCACCCTAGAATGGTGTTTCCTAAAATCTGTCATCACACTTCCTCTTCAACTTGAATATTCTGGACTCTGGAGCACATCGACAGAGATCATTGAGGCTGATCTACTTACCCCTACCAACCCTAGCTGGACTTCCAGGTTCCATTGTCCACATGACCTGGACTGACCACATATCTGCGGCCACATTACATGCCTTGATCCATGTCTTCCTAGTTACAGTTACCACCTGGCTGGATCCTTCCAAGCTCCTAGACCAAGACATTTCTCCAGCTCTGTCTTGCTGCTCCCTGTGCCTGGAGAAGCTCAATTCCAAATGCATCACTCCTCTTTGTATGCTGGGAATTGCAGGGCATCAGATCTTGTTAAAACAAGATCCACCGCATTCACAGGAGGGGTAGAGTTAGTTGTGGAACCAAGGTCTGCCTGACTCCAGAGATATTGTATTTTTTAGCTTGCAACACTGCCTTCCTCAGTGCAGAAAAGAAAAAAAAAAATCAGCCAAGCATGCACAAGAAATAGTCCCAGGATCCCTGGAGAAGAGAGAAGAGAAACTTGTTCCAAATGCCTTATCTATTTGCAGAGGGGCAGGTCGTTTAAGAAAGGTATTTCTCTCTCTTTGTTGACAGTAAGAATCACCAGGAGTATTTGTTAAACATATCAATTCCAGGTAGGCTCTGATGGTATAGCATGCAATGTGTTGGGCTGCTAACTGAAAGGTCAGTGGTTCAAATCCTCCAGCTACTCTGAGACAGCAAGATGAGTTAGTCTAATACCAAGTTTTAGAACCTTGTACCTGATAACAGCTTTCTTCTTATAAATCAGAATAAACTCAATAGTAATGAGTTTTTTGGGAGGGTTCCTCTGTTGTTTTTTTTTTACACACAATGTCAGAATTTTTAGGGAAAGGATACATGGACCTGGAAACAATGGGTTTAAAAACACCCTAGGCAATGGTATCAATTGCACTGTTAACCCCCAGGCCTTCTCTCCCATGTGGTTCAAATCTACCAGTGGCTCTGTGAGAGAAAAATGAGTTGTCTCCTTCTGTAAGAGATATATCCTCTGAAAACTGCTGGAGGGTCAGCGATGAATCACTTTGACTTGATAGCAATGACATGGGTGAAGTAGGAGAGAATATTAACAACTTTTTTTAAAAAATGAACCAAAAAAGCAAACTTGTTGCTATCAAGGTGACTCTAACCCACGACCTCCTGTGTTGCAAAACAAAATTGCACCAAAGGATTTTCTTGACTGTAATTTTTATGGAAGCGGATTGGTAAAGCCTTCTTCCTTGGTGCTTCTGAATGAGTTTGAACCACTACATTTTATCAGTTTTTGTTATGTGTTGTTGACTCGCCTGAGACTCATAGCAATCCTATGTACAACAGCTATGAACTCAGCCCTATCCTGAGCCAATCTCATCATCTCTGGCAGACCTAATCCTATTTCTCCAGTTACTGTATAAATCCATCTCCTTCTGAGTCTTCTTCTACTGTGCTCTCTCTCTACCTTTCCAAGCATGTTGTTCTTCTCCAAGGACTGGTCCCTCCTGGCCTTGTGCCCAAAGTATGTGAGAGGGAGTTTCAAAATCCTTGCCTCCAGGGAGCAGTCTGGTTTCACTGTCTCCAGGATAGACTTGTTTGTTCTCCTGGCAGTTCATGGTACGTTCAACAATCTTCTCCAGCCTAACTTTAGTAAACATTTACCTCTGCCCTGAATGCTTTTTATACAGGAACTTGTTTATCTTCTTAACAAGGCTGTTGTTGTTGTTGTTGTGTACTGTGGAGTAGGAATCAACTGGTAGCTGACCCTCCAGCAGGTTTTCAGAGACAATGAATCTCACAGGAGATTGCTCATCTTTCTCTTGCAGAGCAACTGGTGGATTTGAACTGTGTACCTTTGTGTTGGCAGCACAATTCTGTAGCCACTAGTTGTTGTTGTTGATTGCCTTCAAGTCAAGCACGATTCATAGCGACCCTATAAACAAAAGGCCTGAAGCCTTTCTATAACTATCGACATTTATCAAAGTTCACAGAGTTTTCTGAGGCATGTTGTGTAGAAAGTGGATGCCACTCCTGCTTCCAATCACCTGAAGACTGCGTCCAAAACAGATTTTTAAAAAAATCCAGGCCAGCGCACTAGGTCTTGTTTGGCTCCAACAACAGGCTCCCGGCCCACAGCAGAGAAGCCACTAGTAGATTTTAAGATTATTCCCATTGGTTAGACTTGGGAAGGAAAGCACAAAAGGGTCACACAGCTAACTTAGTCCAACACCAGGACTTGCTCCTTTACTTACCTGTCCTGCTGCCTCTCAAAAGAAAAGAATCTGTTCTGCCAACTTCATATACAGCAGGAGCAAGCAGTTTCCCTGAAGTATGATATTAACAAATCCTTTAGGAAAAATAAATACTCAGAATGCAAACAATAAATCAGGATTCCACTTGCCAGAAGCTTCACTTGGTCCAAGGGAGGAAACCTGAAGCTGCTGGATATATGTCTCACAGAAACTTGAAACTCACTACCACCTGGAAGGCTGTGGTAACTGACAGAAATGGGGAGGAAGAAGAGGACGCATCACCTGGCAGTAGGAGGGAGGTGTAGACATCAGTAGTCAGGGAAATGCTAACAGTTTGGAGAAGCTCCTGGGCCTAAGAGGGCCTCTATTCTCCACCGCTGGGCTTGGGCCACACTTAGGAAGACTTTTGGGACCTGACCACCCTTCCTACTTTATACTCTGTTACCCCCTTGACCTGGGTTTACCACACAATCACCTCAGCTTCATCTGTGTCTCAAGAGTAACCGACCCACACACCGTCCCCCTCTCTGCATCCTGGCTCCCAAATACCCTATTTGATCATCTAATCTCACATGACCAGCCCTTCCTCCTAATTCCCACAGCATTGTCTCATCACTTTCATAACATTTACTATTTATCAACTGTCTCTATAATTTATACACATTTTTGTTTCCTTTTCTACTCACTTAACAGACTTGAACTTCTTTAGGGTTGAGGCAGGTCACATCAGCCTTTGCATCCCCGCAGTGCTCAGAACAGTCCTTGTTTCCTGTCAGCAAATGTTTCACAAGTAAATGTACAGACAGGGGAATGCGAGACTCCTAATATACCTTAAAGTGTCCGTCAATGATGGGGTTGTATGATTTGTTGGGGGGGGGCAATGAGGGAAATGGAAAGAATTTGCTCTTGAAAAAAATGTATTCTAATTTTGTAAATAAACTAGTAGAAAATTAAAACAAAACCAAAAACCTCTCATTGGTGTCAAGTCAGAACCAACTCATAGCTGACTCTGCATTGGGCTTCGGAGCCTATAAATCTGAGATTGGAGGAGATTGCCTATCTTTTTTCCCAACGGAGACACTGTTAAATTGGAACCTCCAGAGAGGTGCAGCCTTCAATCTAAAGACTCTGTCACCAGAGCTCCCTTAAGTGTCACTGGGTGGTGTAAATGGTTAACACAGCTGGCTGCTAACGAAAATATTAGCAGGGACACCTCAGAAGAAAGGCTGAGTGAACTCCTTCTGGAAAAGCAGCCATTGAGAACCCTATGGTGCACAGTTCTATGCTGATACCATGAGGTGGCCATGGCAACTGGATTTTTTTTTTCTCAGATAAATTCAGCTCTCAATAGGCTGCTTGAGAGTGGTGCTACTCAATATTTATCAAGCGTAGACATACCTGTTGAAAATACAGATCCTGGCTCAGTAGGTCTGGGGTGGGACTGGAAGGACTGTACCTCTAACAAGCTCCCGAGTGATGCTGGCGAGGGATGCTCGCTGCCTCTTCCCTCCAGGTGCTGATCTGACATTTCGAAAGGAAAGACTTGAGAGCTGCTTTTATTTCTCCTGAGATGCTCTCTCCTGTGGTTGAGTGGAGCCAGGCTACCAAAGTCAACATTCTTGACAAATGGAGGGGGAAAAAACCAACGGCTTAATTTGCTTCAAGTCAATTCATTGCAACACCCTAAAGGCCCAGCCAGCCTCAGGGTTTTCCTCATTTAGATTATGACAATATCTAGTCTCTTACACACATAAGTATTTCTGCCTTTCAAATTTTATTCTTCCACCAACAGACCCATTGTGTGAGATAATGAAAAGAAAAGGCTTCCGTTGTATTTGTTTTACTTTGACTCTGCCTCTTTTGATTGAAATGACAACCTTCCACCCCTTTCTCCAAGCCTAGTGGCTGCCTTTCTGTCTTCCTTGATAGATTTGGGGATCCTGGATTCGTTCTGCTTCTGTTGTTCCTCTAATGAGTCCCCAGTACTGATGCCACCACTGTCTGCAGATGATAAATCAGGAAATTTCTAACTGGGTTAATCATGTACTCAAGTTTATTAAAACACTGCAGAGACAGGTTATGATGGAGAGTCACAGGACGATACCTGCACCTCGTGATTTTTACAGTACCTTCAATTCTGACAGCCAAGTTGTGCATCATTACTCTGTCCTATCTGCTTCTCGCTTCCTCTCCCTTAACTCTCTTTTTGTCACACTTCCAAGTCAAACATGAAATATGTAGGGCATCTGTCCTGGTACCAAATAGTTGCTGTAAAATTCACCCTTTATATTCCCTCTTCCTAAGCCATCTCCATGGAGGAGAAATGTGGATCATTATTTGAACAATGCATGTTGGCCTCTAAGAGGCTCACATGATTCTCCCGTCATCAAATATGAGATTAAGTTTCCTACCTATCCTTGAGAAAAGCTGCTGTTAGGGACCTGTCCAAGGTACTGAGAAACAGAGCAGTGATGGAAGTTTAAAGACTAAGGTGCACCTGATTCAGGCCATGGTCTTTTCAATCCCTGCTATGCATTTGAGAGCTGAACAATGAATACGAATGACAACAGAATAATAGATGCCTTTGTGCTGTGGTGTTGTAGAAGAGTACAGAATATCCCATGGACTGCCAAAAGAACAAATAGATATATTTTGGAAAAAGTACAGCCAGAATGCTGCTTAGAGGCAAGGATGGTGAATCTTGGTCTCACAAACCTTTGGCAAGTTATTAGGAGAGGGTATGTCTTGAAGAGAGACATCACGTCTGGAAAGGTGGAGAGGGGTCAGTAAAAGAGAGGAAAACCTTCAATGAGATGGATTGACACAGTGAATGCAGCAATGAACTCAAGTATGCCAGAGATGATGAGGGTGGCACAGAATGGTACAGGATAGGACAAGATCTTGTTCATAGGGTCGCTACAAGTTGTACTCAGTTGTTCAGTGGACCACTGTGACTTGTACTCAGTTTACTGGTACTTAACAACAACAACAAACTCAACATGGACAATAAATTCTGAACTTCCCTGCTCCTACACAAAGGACTTGGGATAGGTCACATAAATATATATATGTGCTATAAAATATTTGATTACCTAAAAGGAAATAAAATGTTAAGCTGATTCTGACTCATCCAGAGTATGATTCTGACTCTGGAACAGAGTAGAACTGCCCCACAGGGATTCTGTGGCTGAAAGTGCTTACTGGCGCTGCCTCATCTTTCTCCCATAAAGTGACTGGTGGGTTCAAACTGCCAGCCAGCCTTTCGGTTAATAACCCAATGCTTATCTCACTGCATCACTGGGATTTCTTATGTAAGAATGAAAACTTCTGGTAAAAACAGTCTTGTCTGAAGGTACAATAAAGAGAGAAAGTTAAATCTATAGACTGACAAACCATAGCTCCTTGTATCATTATCAAAGGGAACAAGGAAATTTGACTTTGAAGTTCCTGGTGGCCAAAGCAGAAAAGGTAATAATGTCAGTTGCATGATTAGCATACCATTTCCTCCAAGTTAATAGCACTTTTCCTTGTTGCTTACATGTGAAAGCATTTTTTTCTCGTGTACATTCACAGAGAGGATGTGGTATAGGATAGCAAATGACAGCCTTTACAAACTTCTGCAAGAGAGTGGAAATGGTGGGTTTTGTGAGTCTCTTTCATCAATGCAAGTCAAGAGTAAAATGTTGACAGACAGTTCGGATGAAGCAAATTCTTAGCTCTGAGTGAGAAGGAGAAGGGGGAATAACTGTATTTTCGGAGCTGTTGTGTACAATTTGACAAAATATTAGCTATCATGTAACTTCATATTTGTTACACTGAAAGAGTTTGTGGCTCTCATAGGTCCTTGGTTGTACAAATGCTTTGTGCTTAACTACTAACCTAAAGGTGTGTGGTTCAAACCCACCCAGAGCTCCCATCTGCTTCTGAATGGTTATAGTATGAAACGCTTCTGTAGCAAAGCTCTACTCTGACACATATGAGGTCACCAGGAACCAGAATCAACTTAAGATTTTTTTTTTCCTCATAAAAATTTTTTTGTGCCTGGCTGGCACAAATGGCTAAGCCCTAGACTCATAGGATAACTTACTTGAAGATAGGGGGTTGAAGCCCAACTAAAAGCACTAGAAAAGATAATCTGCTTTTGAAAGCTCACAGTCATGAAATCTTTGTGGAACAAAGTCCGATTCTGAAACACATCGGGTTACCACAAGTCAACATCAACTAGCATCCTGGACTGTCTTCATAATGAAAATGAAATAAACTGAAACTCAATAAAGCTAGTGGAGGTAATCAAGTATAGTCAAGGAACTTGTCTGTGGTTTGTCTTAATTTTGCATAAAGCATGACATGAAACACAGGAGCTCCAACTAGGAGTCAGGGAGATATGGGTTCAAATTCAAACTTAACCACTTATTACCTGAGAGAACCAGGAAATGCACTTACCTCTTTTAAACCTCAGTATCTTCAGTAAAATGGAATTTAAAAAAATTACACACCTCAAAAGGTCAATGTAATAATCAAGAAAGCTTACATCTCAAAAATTACACAACTGGTAATAATCAAGAACGCTTACATTAGATACATTAGAGATGGTTGGCCCAGTGTCTGGAGATACTAATCACTCAATAAATAATCATTTTTTCATTATTGTCTTTTAGAACTGCGTTGCCCCACAGACTAACCAATAACCACATTTGCTTATTTAAATTTCAAATAATTAAGGCTAAATTTAAAAAAGAGTAAATAAAAGCTGCTGGAGACCAGTTTGAAAGTCATCTACAGGAGCTTGTCTACAGAAGCTGTTGGCTGGGATTGGTGAGCAGGAGGGTGGAAAGTTGATTTGCTAAGGGAAGTGAAGTGATGTGATAAGGCCTTCTATTTAAAAACTCATTAGGGCCCTCAGGCCTGGTTTAAATAGGGGTTTGTTTTGTTTTGTTTTTTGGGGGTTTTTGTGTCAAACATTCTTCTAAGTGGCATAGCACTGGTCTGTGCATTGCTGTACAGAGATAACTTATGGTTGCTGTGATGCTAACCGTTACACTAATGTGCCACATGCAATAATGGTTATTCATGGTGACAGTGTTTAGTGGAGCTTCCTGATTAAAACAAGCTTGGAAGCAGGAGTGGCATCCACTTCTGAAATGGCTTGCTTCTAGACACTCTGTGAACATGGAGAAACAACCAAAGTTATACAAGTGTTCAGGTCTTTTGTTCATAGGGTTGCTATTGGTCATCTACAACTGGATGGCACTTAACAACGACAACAACAAATAAAAGTTACAATTTTGTTCCTCATTTACACATGTTCATATAGTTAATAGGGAGCTGCAGCGGCCTACTTGTGAGGAGTTGTGTTATCACCCCAAAGGTTCCAGCTGCTCCACAGGAAAGAGATGAGCAATCTCCCCTTGTGTGATTTACAGCCTCTTAAAACTTCCTGGAAAATCCGTTCTGAGTTGGCTCCAACTTCACCATCACCACCACCGTCACAACATCTGGTTCTTGGCTACTTACTGTATGAGATTGCATGGTTGTGAAACATTTCCATCGTGGCAGAAAGTTCTGTTGGATAGTGCTGGCATAGAGGAATGCAAGAGCAACATCAAACTTTATGAAAATTGTTCCTCAACATATTATTCATCTCAGATTGACTCATGCTAAAAATCACATGACTGATAGATAATTGGCACAGGCCTAGAGGACAGATACCTCGATTTGTTAAATGAAATCAGATAAGCATACTTTACAAAATCAATAGACAGTGAAGTCTGGAAACACTGAAAAGATTGGCTCCTAAATGGTCTGCCATCCTTTATCCAAACGGAAGGTGGGTCAAGTCTCTTTCTGTAGGTGGAGGTAAGAATTTCCCTTGAAAACAAGCCAGGAAGAGATCAAATAGCAACACCCCAGTGTTCTCTAAGTGATTTCTTGACTCTTGTTCTTGATTGAAGTTGTTGTTGTGTATGAGCAAGTCTTAACCAACTCAAAGCTGACCCTCCAGTGGATTTTTCAGAGACAGTAAATCACAGGGAGTAGATTGTCCATCTTTTTCCTGCAGAGCACCTGCTGGACTCGAACTGCATACCTTTGGGTTGGTAGTGCAACTTCTTACCACTTACTATCCCTAGTAAGTGCTTGTTAGGAGAGCCCTCTAGAAATATAAAGAACAAGAGGATGATGAAACAAACATTTAGCTTCTTGACCACTACAGCTTGGGAAATCATTAATCAAATTGTATCTCCCCTGTAGTATTGACTTGGCTGGATCATGATTCTCAGTGAGTTGGCAGTTATGAAATGATGTAACATGATGCTATTATTCCCATGATATAATATGATGTGACCAGTCAATCAGTCATAAGGGAATTAAGGTAGGATCCCTTAGTCAGATCACAGCTCTGGTCTAAGGGAAATTCCCAGGAGTGTAGCTTGTACCACTTTTTTGTCTGACAAAGGATCAAAGGACTTGCAAATATAGCAGAAGGACCACCATGAAAGAAGAGCTAGGAGTAGAGTGTGTCCTTTAGACCCATATTCCCATACTGGAAACATTGGTTCAGGGGAAGAATGATGCCAAGATAGACAGAATCTCCAAAGAATGCTGGACCCACAGATGCTGAGAGGAGATAAGAAACTTCTTCTTAAACTCTAACTGAGAGAAAGAAAGCCTAGCACCCTAAATTCAGACTTCTAGTCTCCTCCTAAACAGTGATAGAATTTGTTGTTAAAGCCGTCCACTTGTGGTGTTTGTTATGGCGGCACTAGACAATTAATACAGTCAGAGAGGCTCCATTATTGATGTTCTTAGGTGCTCATTGCTTCTGCCAACCTCCCTCCTTGTCTTTTGTTCTCTGCCCAAGCTAAGGCTAAAGGATGGACTTTTCCATAATGAATCTCCAGTCCTTTGAAGAAACACTAGCAATTGAACTAGAGTTGCATTAGCAGCTCTGTGCTTCTTTCTACCTTGACCTTGTTCATAATGAAAGTAAGAGTGATCTTGAACGTAAACACTGCCTTTGAACAACCAGTAAACTGCCTTCTCTTTCACTCATGCATTTAGGTCTGTTTTCAGTGCTCAGTAATGAGAAAACATGGAAGGAAGGAGTCACGTTTGAAGGTCTAGAGTCCTTCAAGTTGGAAAGTGTGGAGCTTGGGTGGAGTGGGCTGCTAATTACATGTGGGAATTTCAAAACTCTCTCCACCTCTGACCAGTATTTTCAAGTGAAAATATCAGGGGTAAAGACAAGAAACCTGTGTGATGAAAAATGAAACATAAACACAGTTGCAACTTTAAATGCATAGCCAAAGCCAGGCAGTTTCCCCTCTGTGTACATGGTGTGGAGAGGAGCTGAGCTGCAGAGATTTAGCTTTCCTCAAATGCAGGTGCATTTGTCATATAATGAATTGTGAGAGAACCACCTCAGTGCGTGCACCTCAGGGTATGCCGTCCACTGTGGTTGACAGGGTGCATACCTGATGTTGGCTTCTAGAAGACGAAATAATTGAAATTTAGGAAATAAAAGCCACCGCCAAGGCCAACACACTTTTTCTTTTTTTATAAAAAGGCATTAGCTTCATATTTATCACAAGAACAGAAATCTGTTTCCGCTGACAGAAAATTCATTTTACCCACAAAACCCATACTTCCCCTGCCTGCTTTCCATTCAGACAAGCTCCGTAAGATAAATGTGTTCTCCAACGCTCCAGCGGCAAGGAAGATAAAGGCAGGGAAACTCCACAAGTACAGTCTCCTAATTATGGTAACTGGTATATTTTTTTAACTTGGCAAACCATCTACTCAGATTAAACTACAGTCCAGGAGCCCTTTATTTGAAGAATGCCAGTGTGGGGTGGAAAGGTAGCTCAATTGTGTGATTTGCACAGCTTTAATGGCCCAAAGAGAAGTGTTGAAAGAGATTCCAGTATTTGCGTGCAAGTGATTTATTTTTTTTTTTGTTAGGAAAGATCTAAAAATACCCACAACAGCCTCCCTCCTGGTCCTCTCCCTTTGAAGTCAGCGCAAGACCTTTCCCTATTTAAACAACCAGAGAGATGTGTCAGAAGTTGCCTGTTATTACCCTTATGTCCCAGTTTCCTCTAAGATCTAAGTAAACAAGCGAGTCCAGCAACTGTGTCAGGAGGCTCGAGCTCTGCCTTGTATCAGGAATATATTTACCCATTTAATAACTGTTATTTATCCAGACATTTAATTGCACCGTGGTAAACACGCAGGGAAGTCCTTGGGGGAAGGTAGTTCACTTACTGAAAAGAGACAGATATTTAAAACTCTACTCGAGCAGGCCAGCTCCCTCTCAGAGTGCATCTTCAGCATTTGGGAGTGGAGGCTGGGGAGTTTTCCAAGGGACAGAGGACCCACAATCAACATTCATGGAAGCAGCAGTCAAGAAATCAAATGACATGTTGTATTGGGCAAATCTGCTCCAAAAGACCTCTTCAAAGTGTTAGAAAGCAAGGAGTCACTTTGAAGACTGAAGAGTGCCTGTCTCAAGGCATCATACTTTCAACTGTCTTACACGCATAAGCTGGATAAAGAATAAGGCAGGCTGAAGAATTGACACTTTGAACTGAAGAATATCGAATATATCGTGCACTGACAGAAGAACAAATGTGACTTTGAAGAAGTACAACACGCATGTTCCTTAGAAGTGCACTTGGCAAGACTTTGTCTCGCATACTTTGGGCATGTTATCAGAAGGACCAGTCCCTGGAGAAGGATAACATGCTGGGTAAAGTAGCCAGTCATTGAGAAAGAGGTGGAACTTCAAAGAGATGGAGAGACTCAGTGGCTACCGCAAATACTGTGGCTCAAAACAAGCAACACTTGTAAAAAAAGGGGTCAGGTGTGGGGAGTGTTTAGTTTTATCATGCATTAATGTTGCTGTGAGTTGGAAGCAAGTGGATATCACCTAACAACACCAGAAGTCCACCAAGAGGTCTCTGCTCGTTTAGTGTACTGCCTTGTGCCTGGTGAGCACGCAGTAAACTAAGGAAGGAAGGAGCGAGTGTGTGTAGGATGAGGAACCAGAGGAGGAGGAAGTGCTCGGAGATGAAACCGTGTGGAGATCAAATCAGGTCTTCATCCAGGACAACGCAGGTCTTTCCAACAGGACAAGTCTTCACTGATAACTGAAGCCTTGCTGATGCTGGTGCTGGTGCAGATCACACCTGAAAAGCCAGCTCACCAGTCCATAGTCACAACACCATTAATTAAGGCCAACCATGGTGGCAGGTTCCAATGAGAAGCTCTGGACATTGTGGCAACACCCTCCTGGACCCTTCTGACTCCATTCTCACACTTGCTCCTCATCTTTTGCTCTAGTCTTCTTTTGTCAGTCTCCTGAACTTTAGGACTTCTGATTTTAATCCCAATTTTAATCCTTCAGACTGGACTGAGACTTAAACTACATTTAGTTTTGTCTTCCATAATCCTTCTTAGCTAAAATTTTCAAATCCACTAGATTCTCCTTGGGAGAAAGACGTGGCAGCTTGCTTTTGTAATACAGTCACGGGAACCCTCTGGACCAACTCAACGCTGTCATATGGGATCACCGTAAGTCAGAACTGAGTTAACAGCAAATATTAGTCCTGTATAGTGTACAGGTCTTTCATTCACAGGGTCATTATGAGTCCATGACTCGAAGGCATTAACAACAACAACAACATAGGTGTTTCCAAATTTTAGCATGATGGAGTGCAAGAAATCCTGCAACAGACAATATTCTATTTAAGAAATGAATTGCTGTTTTAATTTTACACATTAAGTTCATCATTGTGGTAGAACAACCCCAAACAACTTACGAGGCTGACTCCCAAGTGATGCTCTGTGAGGGGTCCTGAGAGTAACCTGAACAGAGTAGACGTGTCTTCAGACCTTCATCCATCAGGCAACTGAGACTGTCATGAGTGACAGGAATTGTGGATATTTTTATGATTTTATTTTCCTCATGTTCTCAACTTGTTATTTGAAAGTAATCAAATGAATAAGTGAACTTTTTCCTGTTCTGGTCCCATTATATTAAAGGTCACCTTCTATGCCCTGTGCCCAGACCACAAAATATCCTTGTCAAACCTTGGTTGAGTTCCAGGATTCAAAACTCAATCAGGTGAATTAATTAGCAGAAGTTGATTGAAAGAGAAGGAGGTCAATGGCACATACAAATTTACAGTGAAGAAGAATTATGGAAGACAAAATTAAATGTAGTTTAATCCTCTGTCAAGTCCAAAGGATTAAAATTGGGACTAAAAACAAAAGTCCTTCAGTTTGTAAAACACAAAACACCACAATAACTGTGAGGTACAAGGAGACGAGGCATATGCCTGAATAAACGTAGGTTATCTCCTGGCTAATTACTTTGGATTTATAATATTTCAGTCAAGTTAATTTTTTTCTACTTAACCAAATCTGGCACAGCATTCAGCACAGAGCCCTGGGCAGCCTCCTCCCCTGTTCATTCAACCCTTTTTATTTAACATTAGGCAGCACCTTGGGTTGATTCACTTGCTCCAAGTCAGCCTAGCCCCTAAACTCCTTCTCACCGCTAGTTAAAATTCCAGGCACCCCATCGAGAGCATTCTCAGCTAAGTTTCAGCTCCCAGCAGTTCTCTCTCATTCGCTCACTCACCCACCCACCCACCCACCCACCCATAGCTGCCCCTTCAGTGGGTTCCCAAGGTTGTACATCACATAGGAGGTTGCCCATCTTTCTACTGTGGGGTAGCTGGTGGATTCCGGCCACTGGGGAATGTAGCTTTTCGGTCATCAGTGTAACTCAGTATGCACTACAGCACCAGAGCTCAGGAATGATTTATCAATTGTGTCTCTTACTCTTTTTTCCTGACCTTTTTTTATAATCAGAGGCCTCTAAATTTTCAACTCAACCCGACTCATAGTTGTCCCTCCAACCACTTTTCAGAGGCTATAAATGGAATAGGAGAGGATTTCCCATTTTTCAACAGAGAAACAGCTGGTGGATTAGAACTTTTGTCTTTGGGTTGGCAGCACAATTATTTATCCGCTGGGCCATGAGAGTTCTGAATTCTATCAAGGAGTATTTTATTTTTAAATTTCCTCCTTGTTGCCTAACTCTTTTGATATACCAGATTGAGATAGCAGTTAATACTTTTTCTGTCTTATAAATGGCCACTAGAAACCCCAATAGATTATGTGATCATTCTACTAGCTTCCTGGTCAACCTAGGGTCTAAGTCTCCTGCTCTGAGCCTATCTTGAGATATCATGCTTCTCTCAGAAGGGAGTTTAGTCTATGATTTCATGGGTGATCCTGTCTTACTTAATAGGGTAGTGTGATTTCAGTAAAGATTTCCATCTACTAGTTCTATCACCAGCCAGGCTCCAAAAATCTTTTGGTATCTGCACTGCAAAATCCTTCACTATAATCACAGCAACAGGATTGGTCTTAGGATAGGTTGGCAAATGGCCTGATTAGCTATCATTTCCTTTGCAATAGCCTTTGAGCGCTTTTATGTTAAGTAACCGGTCTAGAAGCATAGCATCTATGATAAACCAACACCATACAAGGATCCACTTAGTGTCACTGGGATATTGTTGTTGTTAAGTGCTGTCTGTTGAGTCTTCTGTGACTCATAGCGACTCTATGTACAACAGCCCTACACTCTGCTCTATCTTGTGCCAATCTCATTGTCTCTGACACACCTACCCCCATTAGCCAGTCACTGAATCAATGCATCTCACTGAGGGTCTTCCTCTCCTGCTCTGTCCTTCCAACCTCCCAAGCATGATGTCCCTCTCCAAGGAATGGTCCCTCCTTACAACATGTCCAAAGTATGTCAGACGAAGCTTCAGAATCCTTGCCTCCAAGAAGCAGCCTGCTTTAACCCTCTGCAGATGAATCTGTTTGTTCTCCTAGCAGTCCATGGTATATTCAATACTCTTCTCCAACACCACAGCTCAAAGGCATCAATTCTCCTTCTAGCAGCCCTACTCATTGTCTAGCTCTCTGATGCATAGCAAGTGACTGCAAAGACTGTGGCCTGGATCAGGCACACCTTAGTCTCTAGACTGACATCACTGCTCTTCAATTCTCTAGAGAGGTCTCTAACAGCAGACTTTCCCAACAAAATGCATCTTTTAATTTCCTGGCTGCTGGTGCCAAGAGTGTTGATTGTGGAGCCAAGCAAACTAAAGCTATTTACAATCTCAATCTCTTCGCCATCCATCATGATGCTGCCAATCAGTCCAGTGGTGAGAATCTATGTGTTCCTTTGACTATTCAAAGGCATTTGACTGTGTTGACCACAGCAAACTGTGATTAACTCTGAGAAGAACATGAATCCCAGAACACTTGAATGTGCTTATGAGAAACCTATACTTGAACCAGGAGGCAGTTGACAGAGCAGAAGAAGGGAACATTGCATTTAAAATTGGGAAGGGTGTGTGCCAGGGATGTATGTGTCCTATCTCAATATCTTTTCAATTTATATGCAGAAACAGAAGTGGGATATTGGGATACCAAATATTTCATGGAGTCAAATAAGTTCCCAGGGTGGAACAAATGATTTTCACTGTACGTGCTGCATTGGGCAAGTCTTCTGCACACAAATGATTTTCACTGTACGTACTGCATTGGTCAAGTCTTTCGCCAGCGACCTCACCAAAATACTTAAGAGCCATGATGTCAATTTGAAAATCATGGTGTATATGATTCAGGCCATGGTTTTTTCAATCATTTGCTATGCTTCTGAGAGCTGAGCAATAAATAAGGTTGACAGGTGTTGGGAAAGAGTACTGACTATTCCGAGGACTGCCAAAAGAATCCACAGATACATCTTGAGAAAAGTGTAGTCCACTTTAGGCAGAGATGGCGAAGCTATGTTGCTAGGAGAGACTATTCCTTTGAAAAGGATAGTATACTTGGGAAGACTGAGGGTCAACAAAAGAGAGGAGGGCCCCCAATAAGATGGACCGATACAGAAACTACAGCAATGGGCTCAAGTGTGTCAGAAATGATGAGGGTGGCATGGGATAGATAGCACAGGGCTCAGATATTAAGGGCTGTGCTCATATGCTGCTGTTAGGGTCACTATGGGTATGCTCACTCAATGTCACCTAACAACCACAACTAATCTAAGAGGGAACTTTTATGTCATAAGCACGAGTTGCACTGCTAATCAAAGGGCCCTCAGGTCTGCTACAATTTATCCAGTGGTGGCCTCTTTGTAAGAGCTGTACTGAAACCCTGAAGGCATGAGGTTTAATTTCTCCAGGTGCTCCAACAGAGGAGAATGGGCAACCTCCTTCCCTGCGAGTAACTGCTTCTGAAAACCTGCTGGAGGGTCTGCTATGAGTTGGTTCCAAATCAGTGAAACTCAACAACTACAAAAGTAAAGTCACACTGATAGGTTCAGCGGTTGGCATTGTCACATAACTTCCTGGTGGACACAGTTCAATCTATAACTACACGTGTCTGCAAACCTTTTCTTAAAAGGCCCAGGTTTTGTGTGTGTGTGCCAAATAAAAGAATAAAATCACATTTATTACATTCTGTAACGTTTTATAATAATGATAATGGGGGGGGGGGCGTTGCTACACAGAAACTTGACAGGAAAGTTTGGGAGACCAGAAACTGGTTTTAACAATAGCAATATTTGTGGTTTTGGAGTTATTTCTTCAACGATCAAACTGGGGGATGGGATCAGGAGGGAACAGAGACACGTTAGTCCAGTAGCTGAGGAACAAGTGGAGGCACATAGTTCATGACCTAGTGGCAAGAAGCTGCTCTGCAATCCCGAAGGCACACGGTTCAAGTCCATTCGAGTCTACCAGCTGCTCTGTGGGAGAAGGATGGGCAACCTCATCCAGTGTGATTAACTGCCTCTGAAAACCTGCCATGAGGTCAGCGATGGGTCGATTCTGACTCGAAGGTACACAACAACAACCTAGGTCGATAGTCCTATAAAAGTCCGGAGAGTGAATATTTAGTCTCTGTGGATCACATGGTCTTTGTGGCACTCGTGCAACTGTGCTATTGTAGCAACAAAGCAGAGACTACACATAAACGAATGAATGTGGCCGTGTTCCAATAGCATTTTCTTCATGGACACTAAAATTTGAACTACACGTATTTGTCAAATGCCTCGAAATATTATTCCTTCTTTGATTTGTTTCCCAATCATTTAAAAAGCATCAAAAAGGATTCTTTGCTCATGGGCCAGGCATAAATTGGCAGGCAGCTGAACTTGGTCCACGGGCTAGCTGGCCAACCCCTGCTTGACACCATCAATTGGTTCCTGAAAATTGCATGAATTTCTGACAATAGGATCCGATTATAATATATTAAGCAGTCTGCTTCTTAAAGGATATTGTGAGGAGTTCTTTAGCAATGCAAATCTCTTAATTCCTAAATCTGGTGTCAAGCATGGGCCTTCTGAATAATTATTTTGTTCTTCTGTCTTGTGTAGGGCACACGTCCTTACTAGATGGCTGGATCCAAGTTTCCTTCTGTCCCAGATGGGGTCTCTCACAGGGGTTGTTATGTGCCATAGAGTTGGAAGCCAACTGATGATAGCTGACACTCCAGAGGGTTTTCCCAGGCTGTACCTCTCACGGGAAGAGATCGTCCATCTTTCTCTGTTAGAGCAACTGGTGGATTCAAACCACCTCCTTTGTATAACTGACCTTCCAGAGGGTTTTCAGAGGCTGTAAATCCACAGGAGGAGACTGGCCATCTTTCTGCCTGGTGGCAGCTGATAGATTCGAACTACTTGCCTTTGGGTTGGCAGTGCATCTCCTTACCCCTTAGGCCATGAGAGTTCCCTGCAAAGGGACCTCCTTTTTTGCCAGCATCAATCTTCCTGGCTCTTGCCTTTCAGATACTTGGCATCCAAGTGAGTTCCAGCTGGGAGATTTCTGCCTACAGTTCCTTGCAAGAAGTTCTGTATTTTAACAACAGAACTGCATCTGCCGAACACCCGAGATGCCAGTCTCATGCGTGCACACTGTCACTGCCGTGATAAACATTGCATCCCAAATCTGAGCACAGATTTGATTGACTGACAAGGCAGGCCTCTCCACCTGAAAGGCAAAACAGGCTGTCTGGTCCACACATCTGTTTTACCATCAGCTTCAGGCAGAAGGAATTGCAGCAGCCAAAGCAGCGCAGCCAGCATCTCCCCTTGCACCCCAGGAAAACATGGAAATGCTCCATCAGCCAGTCATTTTCCCTACAGGACGCCGGGCACCCAGCTTGAAGGGAACTTTTCACTGATGCGACTAAATCAGCGGTTGTTTGGGGAAGGAGCAGACACAGCTTGGCATGCCTTTAGAGGAAGGTTCTGGGTACTGCGCAGATGGTAGGATTTACAGGTAGAATCCACATGGCTGTAGGTAGTGGCTTATGGTGATTAATTCTGTCATTCATAATTCACTAGGGCGCTCAGCAAATATTTGTCGGGCACTTGTTTCTGTGGCAGGCACCATGCTAGGGGCTACTGAGGCTTAACTGGGTGAACTGCACCACTGCCTCCCCCAGGAGCTCCCTACAGGAGGGACAGCAGAGTAATCTGTCACAACACAGGATGCCTGGGAGGTGCAAGGAGGGACTAAGAAGGGAGGCACTTCTGCTCAGTCTCTCCTTCTCCCTCTCTCTCACTCCACCTCTGTTCTTCCCTCCATCTCTCTTCTCTCTCCTCTCCCTATCTCTCACTTATCCCCATTCCCTCCCTTTCTTTCTCCATCCTTCTCCCATCATCTCTCCCCTCTTCCTCTCTTTCTCCACCTCTTTTTTTCCTTTCTCCCTCTGGCTGGCTCGCTCGCGCACGCTCTCTCTCTCTCCCCCATAAATGACCTTCAATCGGGTTTCCTAGATTGTAAATCACCCAGGCACCAATTGCCCATCATTCATTCTCTCTCAGTTGCCGGTGGATTCAAACCTCCAGAGGTGAGGCTTTTAGGTAGCAGCGCAACTCCTTGTAGACTTTGCCACCAAAGCTCCTCCTCTTTTTCTCCTTGTTTACCAAAAATCACATCTAACTCACTTCCTCACTTCCACTCTTGGGCCTCCTTCCTCCCTCCTCATCTATGTCTGTTCACTGATGGGACCATCCACTTTTAAAACCATATATTTAATCCCTTTGCTCCCACCCCTCACATACCTCCCACGGATGAATGTAGAACAAACTCCTGGATACTTCTCAGTCTCCTGCGATTCTGGAAAAAAATGCCAGTAGCATGTTTGCACACTGTCACTGCTGTAATAAACATTGCATTGCACCCCAAATCCAAACACCGATTTGATTTACTGACAAGGCAGGCCGCACCACCTGAGAGATAAAGCAGGCTGCCCAGCCCACACAGCTGCTTTGCCATCAGATCCAGGCAGAAGGAACAGGGGAAGCTGACACAGCAGAGCCAGCATCTCCCCATGACCCCAGGAGATGTGGAAATGCGCCCTCAGCTAGCCATTTTCCCTACGGCACTCATCTTTTCTGTCTGTCTGTCTGTCTCTGTATGTGTGTGTCTGTCTGTGTGTGTTTGCACGTGTGCAGGACCAGATGGACTGGGTAGCAAAGGACATCAGGAGCACTCCCCTACTGCAGAGTGTAGCTGCAAGGACATGGCTAGCCACGGAGTCCCCTCTGTACTGCAGCTTTTACAGGCAAGGGAGTCAGCCTTTCAGCAGGCTGTCTCATGCAAATACCAGGAAGAATCATTACCTACAACTTGCCCTATGGTTGAATGATGGATTGCTGCTGTCCTAAAAGCAACTTTTGATAAAGGATAGAGGCATGGATGTAAAAAGTGGATGAGTTCAAAGTCTCTTTCCTTCTCTTTCTGTGTGTAAGGAGGTAGACGGACATTATTCACATAGATTTCCATGATCTGACATGAATTTGGTCTACCATTGACCGAAATCCTCTGAATATGGCAGGGTATTTCACCCCAAAGTCTAGAACCTTTTTACCTTGAAGAAGAAACGGTGGCTGCCACCACATAGCCAGCAAAAGTCAGTGTCAGACTTAGTCCCTGAATACTAAGAACTTGGTATATGTTGTCCTTCCTGCTCTTGCACTCATGCAGACATCACTAATCGATCACTGTATGCATTCCTGTTGAGCTTTGTCTTCAAACTTGTCTAAATAAAGGACTGTTGTCACAACTGCTCTCCCTGCTGCAGGTTTCTCATTCCCAGGGGGGGCCTGAGTGGGGGAATGAATGTATATATGTCATCCTCAAATCCAGACACTAATCTTCTGCTTCATAGTTCTCACAAGTGAGCTGAATCTGTATATTTGGGGAAATAAAATTTGCTTGTACAAGCTAGACTGAGAGATATTTTTAAAGATCATTCATGGCTAATTAGAAGGCAGTTTATGGGGTAAGGGGTTGAGAGAGTTCCTGGAAACAGGCCAAACAGTCTCCAGTATTTCTGGTGAAAAGAGATCCCTTGATATTTCAGGGAATTTTCAGGTTACTGAGGCAAAGAGCAAGAGAAAAATCTCAGTGTTTACCCATGACTTCCAAACTTTACTGCGCTAAAAATCTCACCACTTAGGTTGCAGTGCAGACCAACTGCATCAGAATGGCTGAGGGCTTTTGAAGACACTCAAATATTTCTAACAAGCAGTGAAGTCCAGGAACCACAGGCCTGGACACACCAGTCCTTAGCAGTCACCCATACGCTTTGTTTCAAGACTGTTTCTTCTGACCTCACCTGATTCTCATCAGAGTCCCAGTAGGCTGCTCGGCAGGTGCTCCTACCCCACGGAACAGGAGAGGGGGAGAGGGAACTCAGCCACAGAGAAGTGAAGCTGATTGTCTCCGTTCAGCTGATGTCTCTTAGTAACTGAGCCTTAGGATCTTTTTTTTTTCAAGGCAAGGAGTATTGTTCCTCTTTGTGACTAAAATCACAACTCAATTCATTGTTGTTGGATTGGAACCAATTCAAAGTTGACCCTCCAGCATCAGCATGTTTTCAGAGCTGTAATTGCACCAAGGGAGATTGCCCATCTTTCTTCCAAGGAGCAGCTGGTGGATTTGAACTACGTGCCTCGTGGGTAGCAGCACAATTCCTCCTCCACTACATCACCAGAGCCTTCTATATTAGTTGTTGTTGTTGTTGTTAAGTGCTAGCAAGTCAAGTATGACTCATAGCGACCTCATGAACCACAGATACGAACCCTGTCCTTTTACTGAATAAAATAATAAAACTAAAACCCCAAACCCATTGTCATCAAGTCAATTCTGTGACTCAAAACAATCTCACATGTCACAGAACAACGTGGCTCCAGAGGGCTTTGCTTGATGTAATCTTTATGGAAACAGGTCACCAGGCCTTTCTTTCGTGGTGCCAGAGGGTGGCTTCAAAGAAGCTTTATGTTAGGCGTCAAGTATTAACCATTTGAAGTATCCAAGGACTTCATGAGTATGAAAGATGAAAGATTCTGAGTGTGTAAAGTATCCATGGCCTCCTTAAACAGACTTAGCTGAGGATACTTTTTGAAACAACAAATGCACACACACACACACACACACACACACGAGAGAATAACTAAAGAGGGGGGGGGGAAAGAGTACCGAAAATAAAATGAAACCATGGCCTTTCTGTTTATGGAAAATTTGGCGATGAATATTGGTAATGGTTAACACAATGATTAATGTAATTGGTGGCAATCAAACATACACGTGAAAACTGTTCAGTTGGTAAATATTATGCTTTATATAGAGACCTCAGTGGCTTAAACCCTAGGGAGTTGTGCTGCTAACCCAAAGGCCACATCCTTCTAGTGGTTCAAATCCACGAGCGGCTCCATCAGAGAAAGATGAGCCTTCTCCTTCCATGCAGTTTACAGCTCCAGAAGTCCAATGGAAAGTCAGCTAGGAGTCAGTTCTGACTGGACAACAATGAGCTTTTTGAGTTTGATGTTATATGTGAAGATCCCTGGTGGCACGGCACATACCATATTGGACTGCTAACTGAAAGTTTGGTAGTTCGAATTCACCAACTCCTCCTCCAGAGACAGCCGAACAGTCTCCTCCCCTCAGTTTCTCAGCTGTGGAATCTCATTGAAAGGTTGCTGTGATGAGATGGGACTGACTCCAAAGCAGTGAGTATGGTGTATAAACATATTTAACAATAATAAAACAAGCAATGAAAAAAATTAATGACTCTCCTTCCCCAGCCCAAGAACTGACCAGAAAGCAGATGCCTGTTTGCAGGCCGGCTTCTCTGGAAGGTGGTGTATAAATGCAGCAGCCTTTATGAGAGGGAATAGTCATTCTCATAGCACCTTACTCTCCGGCTGAATCACAAGGTTCAGTAGCTCACATAATGAGATTATCCCAACCTAGAGGCCAATTGGAAAAAGCAATTACAGACCATTAAAGTCTCATTGTTGGGCTCCTCTGCCCCGCCTGCCTCAGTCACTCTTTCCTGCTATCCATCACCTGGCCATCCTCTTCAGCTCTCAGCACTCAGAACGGGTGAGGAGACCGGAAGGTCCCCAAGAGAGAAAGCCACACAGCATTTCACCCCTTGGGCTGATGATTGGATGCTGCACATTGGCACGCTGGTGCCTCATTTTTCAAGCACAGCCACTGAAAAAAAAATTTTTTTTCAAAGAGAAAAGTGAACTGGAGGGAAGGGTTGGACAGGGGGAAAGTGTGCAACAATGAATGAATGGAAATGAAAAGTTTCTATAAACTTTCATTAAGACAAATTAAAAAAGAAAAGAAATAGCTGCCACAGAATAAACCACAACACAAACCAACCACTCAGACTCATAAGAACCCCTGTGTAAAACGGCTCCATAGGGATTTCTCAGCTGCAATGTTTATGGAAACCGATTGCCAGGCCTTTCTTCCATGGTGCTTCTGGGTGGACTTGAATTCACATCCTTTAGGCTAACAGTCAAGGACTGCTTGTGCTTCCTGACACACTTTTGTTCATAAGCTTTGCGATTTTTTTGTTTGTTTGCTAATTTATGGGTTTTCCAAGACTGTATTGACTGCTAGCATACAGGAGATAAGGGAGGGCCGTCTTGTGGTGGCCTTGTCTTGGCATCTCTTTAATCCTAATTCCTGGGATCCCAAAGCTTATTCCAGGGGGGATGGTGGCTGCAGAGAATGACGACTTGAGTGGAATGATCCAAGTCTCGAGCCTCTGAGTCCATACTCTTCTCTCCTCTGCCTAAATGTAGGAAAACAATGGGGTGCAGGTTGACCGCACGCAGTTCCTATTCCTGTCTCCCAGCATATTCCTTGGACTGACAAAAGAATTCACAGATATGCCTTGGGGGAAAGTGCAGCCAGAGGGTTTCTTAGAGACAAGGATGGTGAAGCTTCATCTCTCATCATATTCTAGGCATACTGCTAGGAGAGGCTATTCCTTGGAAAGGGACATCATGCATGGAAAGGTCAGCAAAAGAAAGACCCCTAATGAGATGGATTGACACAGTGACTGCAGCGATGAGCTCAAGTGTGTCAGAGATGACGAGGGTGGCACAGGATGGGACACAGTTCAGTTGTGTTGTCCATAGGGTCGCTATGAATTCAAATCTACAGCACCTAACAACAGCAACAACAAGGGGTGGATAGGCTGGTGGTGTAGTTCACAGAGAGTTGTTCTACTCTATCAAAGGTGCCACGTCTCTAACAGCCCCAATTCACCAGCAATTCCACGGGAGTAAGAGGAGCAATCTCTCAGAATAAGATTTACAGCTTTCCAAGAGCCTATGGGAGGGTGAGCGATGAGGCAGCTCTGACTTGATGGTAGTGAGTGAGGGAATGAAACCCTGGGAGTGAGCCTGGTTTCTATCACCCCATCACCTACGATCCAGCCTCCTCCTCGAGGAGAAAGGAAGCAGCAAAACCTATGGAGCTGGCTACGTTCCAGAGTGACTAACATGGCATTTATGCAGGGTGTGTGAGTATGTGTGTGTGTTGAGGAAATACGAAGTGGCTTAACTTAGCTTGGACCCTAAACAAATGGGAGCCAGCAGTGCGTCATTACAAGCAGCAGCTAATTTATTGATCGCATCCCCATAAATGCCAGCTAACAATTTGCCATAAAATAATGTTCCCATAAAAGTCCTGCAAAGATTTCTCTTGTGGGAAGTAAGGGCAGAGCAGTGCTTTTCCATGACATGTGGAGATGGAAAGGGAGTGTCATTTAAATACATTCGATAGCCTGCTGACTAAGCCTGGGTGGGTTCCTGTCAACTAGGATTCTGGATGTGGGAGGTGCCAATGATGGATGTGCTTGGCTGGTAACTGGAAGGCTGGGCACTTGACATAACCCGGACACACCACCAGAGACAGCTCGGGTGACACATCTCGGAGAAACCAGCCACTGAAAACCCTAGTGAGCACAGTTCCCCTCACACAGGTGGGGTCACTGTGGTTTGGAACAGGCTCAGTGACAACTGGTGAGGTTTTAGATGCATACGTAGCATCCATGTGCCTTTAATGGGTACGTGTGTGTGAGATTCTGAGGGGTCCATGAGCAGGTATGTGTGTACACAGGTGTACAGAGGGATTCTGTGTTAGTGTCTGTGTGCTCACGTGAGTACTCTCAGCTCCTTGGGGACAGTTTGCCGTTTCTTCATGAGGGGACTTTGATATCTAGCACACGAATGTTTAGTAAATGTCAAACATCATCATAACGAGGTGCAGGTGCGTCTGGGAGTCTCGGCGGTGCTCCTGTGTCGGGCTGTCTGAGCGTCATATGAGGGACATGCATGGATGTCTGACAGCGCGGGTGTGCTGTGGGCAGAGGTGTTTCTCAGCTGGGCTGTGCAGGGCTGAATGTGAGTGTAGTGAGGGTGTGCACCATTCCCCAGAGCTAGTCATCATCTCAGGCCTCAGTTCCCAGCCCCTGGCTTTGCCAGCTCCTCCCAGTGGGATCCACAGAGGCCGTGGGACCCTGTACAGCCTCCCTTCCTGGCCAGCTTCTGAGCGTCAGCCCTCTGAGTGGTGGATGTGCTCCTCGCAGTTGCTCTGATCGGGCCTGTGGACCCTGTAGGCTGCTCCTGGGCATCACATGGGTTCTGGGCCACTGATCATTAGTCCAGATATGCTTTCTTAATACTAAAGCACATTTCCTGGCTCAGCTCTGGCTCCTGAAAGGTCTTAATTGCACCTGCCTTCATTCTGGAGGATCTGAATTCTTCCAGTTTTTTGGGCAACCTCGACCTTCAGTGACTATTTAGATCTCAGGGGAACCTCAGTCCCCAGCCTGCGTCACTGGCCTGCTCACTTGTTGATACAGTGTCATGCCAACTTGCATCTCTGTAGTCGACGACGTGGTGTCAACGTAACAGTTATTTCCTAAATTAATTGTTTTGTCTCAACTTTCTGTCTTTCCTATCGCTGTTCTTTAACATCACAGAGAGAGCACTGGGTTTCTTAGAACACACCTCTTCCAACCTTCTCATTTTATAGCTGGGGACACTGAGCTCTAGAGAGAGGAAGTGACACAGTCTATGGAATTATTTATTCCACAAGTTATACTGAGTGCCTACAATGTGTCAGGCCCAGGGCAAGTCTCATGGTCTAGATAGGAGGAGAATGGACATGTGGTTGAGCTGAAATGATCCAGTGTGATGGACGGTGTTACACAGAGCAGATGAGGAAGAGCTTCCAGCACTGGAGATAAATACATGGCTGTTTCTGAGGGTGCATAGAAGCTAACCAAGTGAAGCTTCCAACCTTACACATTGTGATGGGCTTCTATCTAAGGTATTGTTTCTTATTCTTCACCATGCTTAAAAAAAAAAAAAGAGGAATGTGAGAGGGGAAAAGAAGTGATAACTAAAACATGCAAACGTGAGTGAATGAACTCCACATTCTTTGTGCCCGTCATGTCCACCAAGCCTATCATAAATGCCTGCTCTGTTAGTCCCAACACAATGGTATCCTTACTTTAGAGGAGAGGTAACAGAAGGTCAGAGAGACTATAGCTTCTCTTGTTACATAGATGGCAGGAAGTAGAAATCAGACCCAGCTTTGTCGAGCCCCTTTCCTGGCCTTTCTGGGCTGTCCTTTGGCCTCCGGCTGTCAATCTAGTTTTGACATTACATGAGAAATGTCAAAGGTTAGCATTTGGCCTGACTGTCCCATCCTAGAGTTCTGAAGGAGGGAGATCTTTCACCACCACCCCTCTCACTTGCAGTCACAGAGAGGAGAAAAATGTCCCTCTAACCCTGGCTCCTGCAATAGGGACAGACATCACCCCTGTACCTAGATTTATATATTTATGTTTGCTTGGATTTTTTTTCATGAGTCCCAGGCCCTAAATCTACTGTAGCCTCATCTTCACTTGAAGCCAAATCAAGTTTGAGTTTTAATTCTCCTCACAGAGTCATAAAGCAACCCTCAAATTGCATCTGATGCTCAACTCTTGTCTATTCTGTGCTTTGCTGCCTCGTGCTTCCCCAGCTGACTCTGCAGAATGGGCACCGACCTGCACATTCTTCCCACGCCAGGCTTACAGTTGAGGCACCCGGCCGTCACCTGGGGGAGTTTTCAGAATGCAGATTCCCAGGTTAACCATGAGGTTTGCAGTTCAAATCAACTAGTTTCTCCAAGGGAGGAAGATGGTCAGTCTCCTCCTGCCAAGATTACAGCCTCAGGCCCTCCATGGAGGGTTGCTATGAGGAAGAATTGACTGAAGCAGTGGGAATGGGAGTGTGCTGTGAGGCACGCTTACTCTCTGAAGATGAATTGCTGCTGTAGCTGCTGGGGGCCACTGAACCACTTCTCAATTCATAGTGAGCCTGTGTGACAGAGGAGAATTGAAGCACAGGTATTCCTGGGCTGAGCTTCTGGGTGGATTTGAGTTGCTAACTTTCTGATTAGGCGCAGTACTTAATCAGGATCTGCTCACACACTGTACTGGCCCCATACATCTGCTTATTCTGAATCTCCCTCTGCCAGTATCCACTCTCCCACATACCTGCCTCCTTTCTCCACCATGTCATTGGAAGGAAGTGTTATAAAAATAAAGCATGAAATCCTTGCTTCAAATTCCTGGATACTCTCTGGCTGGATTACCTCCTCAGTGCACCTGTTTCCTCACCTGTCAAATAGATGTTTCAGCTTTTTCTTTCTGAGCCATAAACCAACCTCAACACTTAGTTGCTTAAAGAAACATTTATTTTGTTCAAAAATCCACAATTTTAGCATAGTTCAGCAGGTACAGCTCATCTCTGCTCTAATAAGCATCAACTAGGCCCACTGGAAGAATGGGGGCTCGAGTTAGCTGAAGCCTCATTCGCCCGCATGCCTGGCACCTGGGCTCGAAGACTCGGGCTGTGGGTGCTGAAACATCAGAGCCTCTGAAAGAGTCTCTCGCTGCCTGTATGTGGTCTGCCAGGCACGTGGCTTCAGGGTAACCAGAATGCTCAGGTGTTGGCTCAAAGCTTCCAAGGCCTGTGTTCAAGAGACAGAGGTGGGAGATGCACTGCTGTTCATGACTTAACCTTAGAGGCCACAGTGTCCTTTCTAGCACATTCTAGCCAATGCCCTTCTGCATTCAAGGGGTTGGAAACGGACTCCATCTCTTGATGGAAAGATGGCAAGAATACTCAAGGAGTCTATGTGGAGTTGGATAAATATTCTTACAACTATTTGAGTGGAAATATAATCTTCCACAGTGGGATTAGTAATTCCCTACTATAGAATTATGTTGGTGATTAAAAACTGCATATTAAATGAATTTAATTAACCTTAATTATTAATACCCTTCTGCATAGATTATCTCCATTACACCTCGCAACAACGCCATCGAATAATTCCCACTATTCTTATTTCTCAGAAGTGAGGTCTGTGGTTTAGAGAAGGGCAAGTGGTCAGTCCAGGTCACACCTTTGTGGGTGGCAGGCCTGCAACTGACAGTGTGTGACTCGAGAGCAGTAGATCTCCATTTAGTATTTGTGTCCCATGGAGGACATTTGACAAGATCTAGAAACATTTTTCATGTTCACAACTCGAGGAGGGGATCTGGTGCACGGGATGTTGCTGGACATCCAGGACAGGCCCCGGTCCTCTCTCCTTCGGTGCGGACTGTGGAGGTGGCAGTCATCTTCTGCTGGCATAATAGCTACCCTCAGACCTCTGGTGAAGCCAAAGATAGTCTAAAGAGGACCAAGAAGTTCATGTGACACCACTCAGACCATGATGTCAAATTGAAGGGTAATTGGCACTAGCCCAGAGGCATTCACAGCAGGGTTCGGAGAAGATTTAAGGGCTGATCTTGATGCCCAGCATTGGTTATAGAGTAACAAGAAGACAAAGCACATGCTGCCCAGTGGCTTCCACAAGTTCCTGGTCCACAGTGTCAAGCGGCTGGAAGTGTCGCTGATGTTCAACAAATCTTACTGTGCTAAGATTGCTCACAGTGTTTTCTCCAAGAACCCCAAAGCCCTCATGGAAAGAGCAGCCTAGCTGGCCATTGGAGTCACCAATCCCAATGCCAGGCTGCACAGTGAAGAAAATGAATAGAAAGCTTGCTTGCATGTTTTATTTGTGCTAAACAAAACAATAAAAACTGCAAAAAAATTAAAAAAGGACACAACAACAAAAACAGTCTAAGAGGTAACTCATGGTTGCTGTGAAGCTGAACACTGTGACACTGATGTGTCAAATGCAAGAATGGTTACCCGTGGTGGACAGTGTTTGGTGGAGCTCCCCGATGAAAACAAGCTTAGAAGCAGGAGTGACATCCACTTCCATAATAGCTTGCCTCCAGAAACTCTATGAACTTGGAGAAACAGTGAAAATTATACAAGTGTCCAGGTCTTTCATTTCATAGGGTCATTATGAGTCACCTACGACTCGACAGTACTTAACAACAACAAGATATCGGAAAGAATTCTTGGTGGTATGATGATTGAAGCACTTGGCTGCTAACCTAAAGGTCCATGGTTTGTAACCACCAGTTTCTTCATGGGACAAGATAAGGTGGTCTGCTTGCATAAAGATCATAGACGCTCCACTGGGCTGTTCTACTCTGTCCTATTAGGTTGTTATGATTCAGAATCAGATTCAATGACAATGAATTTGGTTTTGGTTTGCAATACATCAGTAATGCTGAAGTTGAGTAACTTTAGTGTAAACATAATGTATCTCAAGTGGTTCTTAATGCTAGTTTCTAGAATTCTTCCAATTCTTTTGGCTGTCCCAACCTCTTTCCTAGACTAGCCCTTGGTGTTCATTCTACTTGGTTTGGAATTATTAAAACCAACAGTAACAAAAGGACTTGTTGTCATCATATCTATCTCACTCACGGACACTTGTGTATTACAGAGTAGAACTGAGTCCCATAGAATTTTTTTGGCTGTAATCTTTATAGCTGCAGATTGCTAGACCTTTCTTCTGCACCACCAGTGGGCTGGTTGGAACTGTCAGTACTCAGGTTAGGAGACAAGCATAAATCATTTACACTAACCATGAACTCTATAACTGAGCCTGCCTCCAGAGATCCTGTCTTGCTAAGAAAGGAGATGTATATTCAGTTTTATGTGTAGAGCATAACCCTTGGATGATGCTGATGCAAAGCATCATGCTGGTGGGATGAGAGGCTGCTAGGCTACCAGCCACTGCTGTCTAGTCCATTCTGATTCATAGCAATGCTACAGATGGTTTCTGAGGCTGTAACTATTTACTAGAGGAGACTGCCTCATCTTTCTCTCACAAAGTGGCCCGTGGATTCAATCCTTCAGGTTAGCAACACAAATGTCATCAGAACTCCTGGTAAGGCTACCTCTCAATTCACTGCTATTGAGTCAGAACCAACTCATAGCTGACCCTTCATTGTGCTTACAAAGCTGTAAATCAAAGCGGAGTAATTGCCCATCTTTCTCCCATGGAGCTGCCAGTGGATTCGAACCAGCGGAGAGGCAAGGACTTTGGGTTAGCAGAGCAACCCGCAATGGATGAAGCCATAGGCCTAAATTTTACTGCCTTCTCAAGAGCTCTTCACTATAGTGGGATGGGGGAGAGAGATGTTTTTCAGCTCCATGAAGAAAGGAAACAAGTGTAATGCTGGGCAACAACTTTCCCCCTTCAAATGTGCACTAACATTCATATGGTTCAGTCAGTGGTCAGATATTTTAAAAGCACTGCCAGTTAACCTCCAGCTTAAAGGTATGCCTTTCTTGTCCTCTCTTCCTCTTTCAACCATGGTGGGCAAACTGCCTAATGACACAGCTCCATTTCGGTAGAGGCTGAGCAGATGCTGGTGCAGCATGAAGTCAGCTTTGGAAGGCTTTTAGGAAGAGCTGGGGAATGATGACAATGGGAGAGGAGATGCACTGATTCCAGGACAATAATTGCATTAATACTCTTTATGGAGAACTCTATTAATTTTGGATGTTGTCAAGGCCAGCAATGCCAAGGGCATCCTCTGAATGAAGTCTCTTCTAATAGGGTCATAATTATGACAGATGGAGACAAGGGTAACATTAGGCATCACTGCAGTTTGGGGAATTCTAATGCTAGAAATGAGGCCTTGGCCATGCCAAGAAAGGTAAGTCCGTAACAGTGCATCAGTGAAGGGATTAAACCGAATCGGGTTTGAATACTAATCTCTCACTGACCTGCTGTGTGGCCTTGCCCAAGTTGCATGACCTCTCTGAAAAGCAAGAAATCACCAGATACACTGACATAGCGTAGAAACTCAATGCATGTGGGATCGAGATTATGAATTTATTCCAATCGTGCAGAAATGTTAAATGTGATGTTTTCAGAGAGAAGTCATTGGGGGTCCTCAGATTCATAGAATGGAGATTTGTATGACTTTGTTTGTATCAGAGATTCTGAACTCTTCTTTCAGGAGCTGCAAATATGGGAACCCTACTGGGCCCATCGTTAGATATGAAGCAATGAAGTTTAAAAAAAAACACAAAAACCTTTTCCACCAAACATGGTGGACAATAGTCACACTGGTTATTGAGAACTCAAAGGATGGTTGGTCTGAATATTTGGAATTTAAATTTTATCTCATTTTCATTAAACTTAAGAGCTGATACTCAAATCAGTGATTATGAGAACACATTAACATGTTCAAAACCATTTGATATGTGGAGCTGTTTTTCCAACTGTGAATTTTATGAAATATAAAGGCACAAGAAATATTACCAAGGAAATCTGAAATAAGCTATAAGCATAAAATACACAACAGCTTTTAAAGGCATAGTATAAAACACGCAAAGCACATCATTAATATTTTTATATTGATTAAATGTTGAAATATTATTTTTACATATTGAGTCAAGTAAAAATGTACTGTTAGAAGTAACTTCATCTCTTTATTTTTACCTTTCAAAAATGTGGCTACTAGGAGATTTACAATTACTGATGTAGTTTGTGTCATATTTCTTTTGGTCATTGCTAGGATATTGTTGTTGAGTGTCATTCAGTCAACCACAACTTGTAGAGACCCTATGAACAATTGGTAGGATAGAATACCCCAAATTCCAGCCCAAGCCCACTGTTATCAAATCAAATTCAACTCATAGCAACCCTACAGGACAGGACCGGACAGGACAGGACCACCTCCATCCAAGCCTGGAAATCTTTGTGGAAACAGAATGCCACAGCTTGTTCCTGAGAAACCTGGTGGATTCAAACCATGAACCTTTTTGGTTAACAGCCAAGCACTTCACCACTGCACCACCAGTACTCCTACAGATTGTTCTACTAGCTTTACCAGAGGTGGCCCAACCCTAGGCTGCCTCTAGGTACAAACGCTTTACCTGGAGTTCCACGCTGGAGTTTAGACCAAAACTCTAGTTGAGTAAAAATGTACTTTTTTATGGGTGTTCGTTCATTCTTTTAATTTGCCAATCTGTTATTTAGCTGAAAGGTGACCTTCAGAAGGGATTTCAGTTCATTTCAGGGCAATAGTCTCAGGGATTTCTCAAATCTTTACCAGGCTAGCAAGTCTGATTTATTTTCTTTCTTTCTTTATTTTTTTTTTTTTTTTTTAAGAAATTCACCTTTGTCCTACACTTTTCTCTCCTTCTTAGCTGGACCATTCATTATATTCCTGTTCAGCACAGTCAATAGTTCTAGCTGGGCACTATCTAGTTCTTCTTAAGCTAGAGAGTGCTGTGGTTCATGCGAGCAATTATTACAGTAGTAACATTTCTCCTTTGAGAACAATGTACTTTGGCTGACTCTGAGTCCTTGCCTCTGTTGATGCATTTCCTCTGGGCACCTTGTGGATAAGTGCGATTGGGTGGGTGATGAGATTTTCATGGTCCTAGATCTCCTAGTTGGAAGCAGGAGTGGCATCCACTTCTAAACCACATGCTTCCGAAAATAGGATGAACTTTGATACATGTCCTTAGTTATAGAGGAGCTTCAGACCTTTTATTTTTAGGTTCGCTGAGTCATGCTCAACTCAAAGGCAATTGACAATCAACAACAGATCTTCTAGAGGGAGTTCTGGTCGACAAGTAGGGAGTTGTGCTTCCAACCTAAAGACAGCCAGTTTGAATCTATCAGGTGCTCCACAAGAGAATGATGGGTAATCGCCTCCTGCGATACAGCATCTGAAAACCATTGAAGGGTCAGCAACGTGTTTGAGTTTAGATCTCCCAGTCAAATACTATCTTAATGTCAGTCCTTTGGAAGTTGATTTATTCTCTCGTGCATGCTGCTTCTTTCCCAAAGTATTTCTGCTCCCTCACTGCCCCACTTCTCGGAAACCTAGTTCAGCTGTTTTACCGCCTGCAGAGAAAAGTTCTTTATGTCACTAGTCCAAAATATATTCTCCTTCAAGCTCTAAGGGGAGATTTCTCATCCAAGTACTGCTGGGTTTGAAGAGTTACCATTGTAGTTTACTGAAGTCTCTACAGATTTAAGGATCGATTTATTCTGATCTCAAGCCCTTTGAATTGAAGGGCCTAGATAATCCTCTAGTAGACCCTGCTTAGGGTTTAGCACAAGGCCATTTCCAGTGAATGCTGCGTAGTGAATGAGAAGGGATGGCAACAGCTGTCGTAGTAAGTCAAACAAGCAGCCGAGCCAGGCTTGTTTCCCAAGTCTAGTTTGCACAAGGCTTTGAGATATTTAACCAAATGTGAAAGGAGATTAATACTCTCCCCACTTATCCCCAAGTCAGGTGTGAAACATATCCATCCACAAACTCATTTCCTCCCTGTGAATATTAGCAACTATTTCCTTCTTCTATTGAAAACAATGGTGAGCTTTGTTGTATGTTAATTATTGGCAAAAGATTCTTAGAGGTGTACTAACCCAACCGCTGCATTTCTCAGGGGGAGACTCCAAAACCAGAGGCAAAAGGATGAACCTCTTCCAGCTCTGAGGTTGTGAGATGCTGTGCTAACATCTTCTGATTTAGCCAAGAAGGTGGTGAAATGTGGTGGACATTTCATACGACTTAGAAATACACATGGCTAAGTTGCAATTCTGGTTTGACCATGTACTAGCCATATTTTTCTGATCAACGTCCCTAGGTTAAATTTCATCTGTAAAATGAAAATTGTAATACCTATTTCCTGTGGTGTTTGTAAGAACACAGAGTCTGGCATATTGTAAATGCTCAATAAATAGTAATCCAGTCCTCTGAGATACTAACATCCAGAATGTCTGTCTGGTCATAATTTCCTTGTGAGTTTATGATCTTTTGAAAATCTATAAACCCTCCATTCTTTTTTCTTTATTTTAATGTGTTACTCAAGCAAATCCTCCCAGGTTTCTCATTGTTTTCAGTGCTCACATTTCTAGTTAGTAGAACAACTGAACTTCACTGTAGATGTCTCAGGTTTGTAAGAGGAAAGGACAGTGAAGGTACACCTCAAGGCCTGGATTATAAACAATGATGTTCACACTTGCTGATACTTTCCATATGGACTTTTGATAGGAAGAAGCATTCTTGAGAGAGGTGGTATTCAGGTGAGGCACAATTGAGCTGATCTGCCATGCAGGGATGTGTAGAAGTCTATCTTTACAAGTTTACTTCAAGCTGGAGGAACATTCAGATTAAGACAGACTAGGAAGAAGGATTGGCCACCCACTTCTGAAATAGCAGGCCTCTGAAAACCCTATGCACAACAGAACAC
>NW_006399844.1:2605957-2625131 GCF_000299155.1 Elephantulus edwardii | reverse complement strand
GTGCGGTTGGCGCAGGATAGAGCAGGGTTTAGGGCTGTTGTGCATAGGGTCGCTATGAGTCGGAAACGACTCGATGGCACATAACAACAACACCTGGATCATAGCAGGAATGATACAACTATCTCATAACTTCTGAGACCACTCTGTTTGCATGTGGAATAGCTGGCAGTGGAAAACTTTGTTAATAAATTTTCAATTTTTCATGAAATTACCAGTTTTCATGAAACCATTGGCTAGGAAAATTTGAGCTTGTTTTTATTTTGGGGGCTCATCTCAGTCCAGAACTAAGATAATTCTGAAAAAGGGTTTTCAAGGTGTGGATGAGTGACCCAAGTTCAATTCTATACTCTTACCAATGGCTTCAACAATGAGCTTGAACATGATGGTGGCTGGACAGGGCAAGAAGAAGCTCAAAGGAACAGAGTGGATTGTTACTATGTAGGATCAAGTTGGAACCGACTCATAGCTCACCCTCCAGCCTATGGGTCTTCAAAGGCAGTAAATCACGCACGAAGAAATTGCTCTGCTTCCTCCTGTGGAGCAGCTGATGCATTCAAACTATTTGCCTCTGTGTTGGCAGTGTCACTCCTTACCACTAACCACCTGAGCTCCCCTTGAGTGGATTAGAAACATGATGGGGGGTGGGAAGGTAATTACCTGAAAAGAGAATAATAGTTTGAGTATATTAGATAAAAGGAAGAGACTTTTGGCATTCTCTCTGAAGTAGAGAGGTTCTGTGGATATAGCCATTGGTTCCCCTTAAAGGATATCCTGACTAAGACGCTTCTATCTGACCGGAAATTTGCAGTTTGTTTCCTATAGAGCTTTATGCGTATTCCCTACTATTTCTATTCAGCAGTTGCTGGTTTTGGTGTGATATTGAGTTGGAACCAACCCATAGTTGACCCTCCAGTGGGTTTTCAGAGGCAGTAAAACACATAGAAGGAAATTGCCCATCTTTCTCTGGTGGAGCAATTGTGGATTAGAACCACGTATTGGGTTGACAGTAAAATTCTTTATGACTTTAGGAAAAGGGAAAGTCCTATCTTCCTGGAAGAGCTTCAGTCAGCTACATTTGGTAGTTACTACTACTTAACCCTACTTTACAGCAGTTTTATAATCTCATAATGGGTTTTTGAGAGATTTTTAAGCCTTGAAAGACCTCAAGGGATAAAGAGCTAAGGTGTCTTTTGAGACTGTAAAAATTTAAGGAGGATAGGACTGTTGTTATGTTGTTATTATGTGCTGTCGAGTCATTTGTGGCTCATAGAAAAATCCCTGATTTTTATACCTAACAACAATTGTATGCGTATTTATTATAAAATATCTGTAATCTTGAAGGTGTACCGTATACCTTTAAATAAAAGTTTTCTAAGGTGAATTTCAGTTGTTTTCTTCAATTCAGTAATAGATATATCTAATTAAACACTTGAAAGTCCATTTAATTTTTAATTCAAGAAGTCATTAATGATTGAAGCAATTTAAACAACTCAGAAAAAAATGAAGTCCCAATGAAATTCCATTAACTGTGTGGATCCTTTAATGGTACATTTAACTAATGTTGAGTTATGATGGGCCTCTGCAGAGGTACCAATGCAGTCTATCAATTCCCTTTTGGGGATCCAAGCTTTTAGCTTTTAATGATAAGCTCAGTTGATTAAGTTGGTACAATGCAATTATCAAGGTTGTCTTTTATTGTCCATTTCTCAGAGGAATAGCATCTGTTCTGCCCTTCTTCTGGAATTCAGTTGTCCTGTAGAGCTTGTGTAAGCATGACTCCTCTTAGAAGAACCTTCTAAGGTTACATGTTGGTCACCTTCAAGGCATGTGATGGGTGAGCAGAGATATTCCTTCAAAGAGCCAGGTGAAGTGAAGCATAATTGAAAACTGCTTTTAGTCTATTCCTATAAAAATACCAGTCATCTGTTTACCAACCATATGCAAGCTTCATTCAATGAATCTCAGCTAGAATTTCTAATAAGGGGCCTGATTTTCCTTTAACAGAGGTAGGTTCATGAAGCTAGATGGAGGCTTCAATATCTAAGACATAAGGAAGGACTAGACCAGATGTGTCTCAATTCCCAGTCAAGTATTCTTTCTATCATACCTCTTACATCTATGTCCCCAAGAACTGGCGACAGTGCAGGCTGGATAAATCCTGAAGACTTGATTTCCACATTTTAGGCATTAAATGAGAAGTGGATATTGTAGAACAGGAAAGAAATAACTAAAAGAAAAAATTGCCTTCAAGGAGCTCTGTGATATATTTAATGGAGATGCAGAACAAATATACATGAAGCAATTAGGAAGCATTACAAGACAATATATAATTAGGTACTAAATTATGTGACACCAAGAGTGAAGACAGCTTTATGTGTTGAAGGATTATGGAAGTCTTTATAGGTGCCTGGGCACATAAATGACCTTGAATTTTGATGGAACAAAGGTTACTAAAGAGATAGGGGTCTTTTAAAATCACCAGTTTAGTTGATTAGATTGATAAAATGCAGTTATCAAGGTTCTCTTTTATAGCCGGTGTCATTGAGCAGATGTGCTATAAATAGTTTGAACATTTATGTGAGTCTAGTCACATAGCAGTGCCACCTCAAGAAACCTACCAACACTTTAGAAGGCTTAGCTTCCTCATCTATAAAATGAGGATAAAATATTGATGGTTGATAGTGGGTTTTGCTACAAAAGAAAATATCTCATCACAACTGGAATAGCTAAACTGGGCTTCTTGCATAAGGAACAAAGGACAAGAAGTCAGTAAGTTAGTCTTTTGCTAGAATTTGTTTTATTTTCATCTCACAGGACTGGGTCCGGCTACAACCTAAACTTCTTTATCTATTAAGCAGTGACAACGTACTAATTTCTCCAAGCTTATGAATATAAACAAAGAAAAGAACTGACCTCCTTCCTCTCCTCACCCCATTCATTACCCTCTACTCCTAACCTCCACCCCCACCATAGAGCTGATTCCAACTCACATCAAATTTCCATGGTTGTAAATCTTAATGGGGTCAGGCTGCCACATCGCTCTCCACACTCAGTGGCTGGTGGATTGGAACTGCCCACCTTTCAGTTCACAACTTTACACTTAACTCATCACACCATCAACATCTTGGTATAGAGTATGGGAATAGTTCAAATACATCTGGAAACTGCGCAGGACTCATGGGCAGATATTGTGTCATGGCTAAAATACATAAGGAAAATTTAAGATAGTGTACTAAGACCTCTAAGGACAAGGCTGTAAGGCTGACTAATAAAGGGTGGTTGACGGGCTCAACCCTTCCTCTCCTGATACATATAGGATATGCACGGAAATGAACTTGGTGTAAACTATAAAGATGATGGAATGAGAATGTATTAATTGGAAGAAGAGTCTTATATGTGCATTGCATACACTCATATGTGTATTAATTAAAATACATATCCATTTTAATTGCACTTACAACATTTCATGGCCTTCCCCATGATGTAAATGAGAATAATATAGATTATAGATGTTCTGGCTCCCCTAGCAATCTGACCAGTATTGGTCATGATCCCGTAACTCAGGACTCCCAGGGACAAAGATTTTACTAGAGGAGGCATCTAAACTTGGAGATGCAATGGTTAAATGTGCTAAGGAGAAAAAGTTTTCTTGAAACATAATAATAGAAAAGTTTTTTCTTTCCTATAGGGTTGTGTCTAAAGAGCAGAAAAATGGTAGTTAGGGGTACAGGGAAATGAATATATCTCTGAAAGGGCCAGAGGGAGTAAGAATAGCACAGCCCCTCACAGCCCCAGAGCGGAAAGCAGATAAAAAATGTAAAACCCAGCCTGGTGGTGTCTCTAGAGCCATATCAACAGCAAGAGGTTCGTTTATTCATTGTTGACTCAGAGATTCACAGTTGTGGTACTGAAAATGGTGTTTATTAAGGAAGTGTATTGGAGAGTGGGGGAGGCAAAGAATATCATCCAGAACAAGTCCACGTTTTAGCCCAAGTTCCAAGGCGTAATTTCTCAAGTAGTCCCGGCTCTGGTTTCAGGTCAGCAATTAACTCTATCTAAACCATCCAGGTGTTGTTGTTTGCCATTAAGTCAGAACTGACTCATAGCTGACCTCCACTGGGTTTTCAGAGGCAGTAAATCTCACAGGAGGCGATACCTTATTCTTCCCTGGAGCATCTGGTGAATTTAAACTGTGTGCCTTTGAGATTGCAGCACAATTTCTTATCACTAGGCCAGCAGAGCTCCCTAGTAAGCAAACAGTAAATGGACATTCCCTCCTTTAGACCGGGATTTCCTAAAATACATATATAGCTTAGTTGACATCAGGCTGAACTAGATCATCCACCAGTTTTCCTAGATTCTTTGACTTTTACTGTGATTTTAGGTGTTAAGAGAAGACGCTTCCCGGAAGAAGAGAGCCCCACTGAGACAAGGAAAGGGTTTGAGGGTGGGTGGAGATTAGCATAATTCTACTCTCAGTCATGAGAAAGAAAAACATAGGCCGCTGGGTTCCTGTAAGATACAGTCAGGAACATAAAGAAGGAGTCTATTTAAAGAGTCTGGAATCTTCCCCACTTTTCCTTTTTTAGCTACATCAGTTCTCGTTATTGTGTTCTCAGTATTTTCATTAACAAGGGGTTGGGGAAGTCGCAGATGGATCGATATTCTTAGTCTCATAGATAGTATGGATGAGGACTAGGAAGAAAGGGCTGACAGTGTGTTTCTGAAGATTAGCCAGTGAAAAACTCTATTAATCACTATAATCTGATAAGAACTGATCACACGGATGGCACAGGACTGGACAATGTTTCATTTCCTGCATGGAGCCATCCCTAGTGGGCACTGATTCAAGGAACAGCTAACAAAAATATATGCTATCTGGGTCCAGGCATCAGGAGGAGAGCCAAGAGTAGCACAGTAACAGCCATACTAAGAGGAAGCAGCTTGAATTTCAAGGAGCTCTTGGTGACATAAAGGGACCCCCTCCCATAAATGTTTACAGTCCTGGAGACCCAGGAGAAGGCAACTGTGGCTCTGGATCGACTTGGTGACAGTGATTGGAAACAGAAAGGGTATGTTGTTGGTCAGGCTCAAGGCAAAGCCTTGCGTTAAACATTTTCACTCCAGAGCTGTTTATTGTCTGTTCTTCATTTATTTAAACACAATCATTTTAAAATTAGAAGGTGAACACAGCACTTAGCCTTGTGTTTATTTTCTCTAGAAATGCTGAAAAGAGAGGGCTTAAGTTTAAAAATGCATCCACAAAGATTTCAGCATAGTCTTAGGCAGCTTTTTGCATCACTGAGGATTTCATGCTCTCCCGCTTGTTAAAATGTTCTCCCTTATCTTGAGCTGAAATCCAACTTCCTCTGATTTTATCTTCGCATGAAGCTAGGTCTGCTACAACACAATGGCTTTTCCAGGCATCTAGATCTTCCACCTTGTCATCTCATTAGTAATTCCTTCTAGCAGCTTCTCTTGAGTCTAGTGCTGAGGGAAGGGAAGGCAGAGATGACACCTTCTCAGGCGTCGGTTTTGCACTCTTCGTTTTTTGTCCCTTTCCTTGTCACATAAAACAGTCCTTCACCTGCTCTTGGCATTGAGGGAGTTGGGGAGATGAGTCCCAGCTGGAACTGAGAGCAGTCTTTTCGTTCTAACAGCTAAGCGGCAAGTATTGAGGATTATTATCATTTTTTATACTGTCTCCCTCATGGTGTCGTAAAACACATTTGCATGCCAAAAAGCAGGCCCTTGGGGAGGAGGCTGCCCTTTAAAAAAATACTGACACTCTTGCATTTCTCTTTGATCGTAACATATATTGTGCTTCCTCTTGCCCATCTGTAGTTCCGAGGGCTTGCTCATTACCCATAGGTAGCAAGTGACTTTCCCCTCACTTTTAGGATTACTACCAGTTATGGAAACTTACCCAGATGAACCCTCATGCCCCTCTTGAGGATTCAGTGCCTCTTTTTTTTAATTATCAGAGAAGGTCTTCAACATCTATGGAGCTCTTGATTTGGTTCAGGCCTGGTGTCAAGCTCTGGGCTGCTCAGAAGAACAAGATAAACCTCCATATCTTTCCTTACCTCTTTACTTTTTTGTTTGTTTCTTTCTTTTTACTGTGATTTGAATGAAAGTTTCCAAGCAAATTGGCTTTACATTCAATTATTCACATATGTTTTGTTTAATATTAATTACATTACCCACAAGACAAACAGGTTTGTCCTAGAGAGGGTGAGACCAGGTTGCTCCTTGGAGGCAAGGATTCTGAAGCTTCGTCTGACATACTTTGGACACGTTGCAAGGTGGGACCAGTCCTTGGAGAGGGATGTCATGCTTGGGTGGGTGGAGGGACAGCACGAGAGAGGAAGACCCTTGATGAGATGGATTGATTCAATGACTGGGGTAATGGGACTATGTGTGTCAGAGACAGTGGGATTGCACAGGATAGAGCAGGGTTAAGTTAGGCTGTTGTACATAGGGTCAGGTGACTTGAGGGAACATAACAACAACAACAACCCACAAGATAACTTTTCCCACTTCCTCTCTGTGATTCTCACTGCCATTAACCTTTCTTCCCCAACACCCAGCCTGCTGAGCTCTATCCTTGCACAAATGCTGCCCTTTTGACTTTTTCTTGGTTACTCTAAGGAGTGAGGGTCGCTCCAATGTTACAGGTCACTGTCTGTTACTGTTGCTAAGTACCATGGAGTCAGTCATGACTCACAGTGATCTTATGAACAATAGATCTGAACCTTGCCTTATCCTACACCATCCCCAGGATCTCTGATACGCTTTTGTGTATTGTTTGTCATGCTGTTAGGAGGAGCCTTCCTTGGAAACAGACATCATGTTTGGAAAGGTGGAAGACTCTGAATGAGATGGATTCACACAGACCTCTGCAATGGGCTCAAGTATGTCAGAGAGGATGAGGATGGCACCGGATAGGACAGGGTTCAGATCCTTTGTTCATACGGTTGCTATGAGTCGTACTTGACTCAGTGGCCTCTAACAACAGCATCGTTTGGCTAGAAGTTGAGTCATGCCAGTGAGTTTTGTTCTACCTTTGAAGGGATGACTCTGCACTTGTTTAGCCTTTAGGAGCTTTCTGTCCATTCTCTTCCTTTGGACGACCTATCACAGGACAGATTAGTGCTGTGATTATTATACTTTTCAATCTTTCTCTGACCCAAAGTAACAAAGAGCGGAAGGAAAGTTTTGGTCCGAGAGATTTCTACTGTGGGATTTAATTCAGGAGCTGTCAGTGTTTATGCATATTCCAGCGCTTAGTCCCATTTGCATCCAATCAGACCCCTCCCTGCTGACAGCAGGCCTGTCTCTCCCAGGGATACAGATGTAATTATCCTTTCGCAAGTGCATGGCACACTGTCAGCCTTTCCTTCTAGAAGAGAAGAAAAGACCCTGAAACAGGGTGGGAGGGGGAACAACAACCAAGTGATGAGAACAGGGCTTCTTGTTCTGTTGACTTGGGACCCCTCCCCTTTGGGGCAGCTCTGAACTACTCTACAAGTTCCAGTGTTTCTTTCCTGTCCTTTCCCAGGTTGCCTTCATTTCTTATTTTCCTCAAAGCCTTACTGGGAGGTATAGGAGAGAATAAGAACAAAAGACATGGTTTTCCAGAAAAATATCAACATAAAAGAGAACCAGTGGCTTACTTTCTTATCAGCTCGCTCATTTCCAGATACTTGTTTCTCACCTTAAAAGAAGGAAAAGAAAACTGACATCGTTATTTTAAGGGTTTGGTTCTTTCATTCCTTTTTGATGTAGAAATAATATAGCTTTTTAAATTATTTTTATCTAAGTAGAGCTGGCTCTGTGAGTATGAGAAAAGATAGGTTCTTTCAGAATTTGCGATTTTTCACAGCACCAAAGAAAATCAATGTGCTGCTGGGGAGCTGGGAGGCCAGACGTACACGAAGGCAGGGTCCTGAATCATCACAAGTACGAAGAGGATGCCAGGACGCTAATAACACTAAAGGGAGCTCTGTGGCTTAGCAATAAGTATTTCTTCCTTATTCAGAGATGCACCCTGTCTCCATCCCTTTTCAATCTAAATGCAGAACAGAGTATTTGAGAAGCAGGGCTTTATGAGGAGGAATGTGGCATTAGGATTGGAGGAAGACTCATCAACAATCTACGTTATGCAGATGACAAAACCGTGCTTGCTCAAGCTGAAGAGGAACCCGAAGCGCTTGCTGCAGAAGATCAAGGACTACAGTCTTCAATATGGATTGAAGTTCAAGATCAAGAAAACAAAGATTCTCACCACTGGGCCAATTGGCAGCATCATGATGGACAATGAAGAGATTGAGGTTGTTTACAATTTCAGCTTGCTCAGCCCCACGATCAAAACTCTTAGCACCAGAAGTCAGGAAATCAAAAGACAAGTTGCACTGGGAAAATCTACTGTCAGGAACCTCTCTAGAGTACTATAAAGCAACGATGTCAGTCTAGAAACTAAGGCACACCTAATCCAGGCTATGGTCTTTGCAATTACTTGCTGTGTACATCAGAGAGAGCTGAGGATGACTAAGACTAAGGATGACAGAAGAGCAATGTCCTTGAGTTGTGGTGTTGGAGAAGAGTCTTGAACATACCATGAACTGCCAAAAAACCCAAATAGATCTGTCTTAGAGAGGATGAAATTAAGTTTCTCCTTGGAGACGAGGAATTTGAAGGTCTGTCTCACATGCTTTAGGTACATGGCCAGGAAAGACTGGTCCTTGGAAAAGGACATCATGCTGAGAAGGGTGGAGCAACAGCACAAGAGAGGAAGACCCCGGATGAGATGGATTGATATAGTATCTGAGGCAATGGGGGTTAGTGTGTCAGAATTAGTGGAACTGGCTCAGGACAGTGCAGATTTCAGAGCTGCTGTCCATAGGGTTGCTACGAGTCTCAGACAACTCAATGGCACATAACAACAACAATAACAATGTATGCCTATAAATTTCTCTAGTAATTGAAATCTTTCCATGCTAAGAAGTCCTCACTCCCTTCACTCTCCAATTACTCTGCATCAACATTATGATTACATAAGGTAACCCTGACCGGCACTTCATTCTATGTCGTCACGTCTCAGTTCAGACAAGGCAAGTGACTAGCAGATCATACAGCTAGGTTTTGTTTGTGTTTAGCTTTTGATTTTGAGATGAGTGAAAATTTACAGAGCAAATCGACTTTCCCCCTGAATAATTCATACACATTTTGTTTTGTGACATTGAGTGCAGTCTCCATAGCAGAGCACCGCTCCTCCTGCTTCCTCCTTGTGCCTCTGTTTTCACTCATCCTTCTTTCACTTTCTGCCCTCTGACTCTATTGCTAGGTGAAAGTTACTCTTTTGATCTCATATGGTTGATTAGTCTAAGAGGCGTGTTCCACCCTGGTATCATCTCATAGGCCTGCACTCTACTGCCTGGTGGAGTTATTAGGGGTGATTTTCATTCTGGGCTTGAAGGGTGACTAAGGGCTATCATTTCAGGTGTCCTCCAGCTTCCATGAGACCTGTTAAGCCTGACATTTTTTCATAATTTTGAGTTTTTATATTTTTCACATTCTTTCAGGGACCTTCTATTTTTATTTCTCTCAGAGACATCAGCAAGTGGTGGCTGGGCATCATCTAGATCTTCTGGCCCTGAGAACTGAATGTCATGTGATCCATTAGTTTATGTGATTTTTAATCATAGAGTTACACTCAAATGCTAATTTGGCTTCAAAGTCTGTGATTTTTTTTACTGTGATTTTGGCTTCCGTCACATTGCAGAAGGGTCTTTAATTGCAAAGAAGGACATACAACCACTGCCATGTTATTAAGAATTCACTACATTTCAGACACTACTGTGTGTAGGAATATGTGTATGTGTGTATATATACACACGTGTATATAAGGCCCAAACATATACAAATATAGGTGAATGCATGAAATTAGTATATATATAATCTCACTTAATCCTTGTGTATCTTTTAGAGGGGCAAGAACTAATTGTATCACCATTTTAGATAAAAAAACTAAGGTTTGGAGAGGTTAAATCAATGCTCCAGGGTCACATGGGGAAAATGATGGATTTGAACCTGAATCTGTTAGTATTGTATCCTTTCAACTTCATAGGACCCAGCACCCTGGTGGCTTACAAAAGTAAACAAAATTTAACAGAACAGCCAGCAACAAATGCTGGTGAGGTTGTGGAGAAACTGGAACCCTTATTCACTTTTGGTGGGAATGTAAAATGGTGAAACCACTGTGGAAGGTGGTATGGCGCTTTCTCAAAAAGTTGCAAATAGAGATACCATTTGACCCAGCAATTCCACTACTGGGAATATATCCCAAAGAGACCATAACTGACATCCAAGCAGATATATGCACACCCATGTTTATTGCAGCTCTGTTTACAATAGCAAGGAGTTGGAAACAACCCAGGTGCCCATCAACAAACAAATGGGTAGAGAAGCTGTGGTATATTCACACAATGGAACACTATGCTGCATTGAAAAACAAGGAACTCATGCAATATTATTCAAAATGGGTGAGCCTGGAGGACATTATGCTGAGTGAAATATCTCAGTCACAAAAGGACAAATATTGCATGGTGCCACTGCTGTAAAATGGGACTGATATCAGGGTGGGGGTAAGACTGAGAAAAACTGGATAAATTGTGTATACTGCACTGAAACAGATGAGGGACTGAATAATTTAAAAGCGATGTATGATAGGGTATTATGGTTATCACAAGAGTCCACAATTAAGGTTGCATAGTGGAATGTACTTGAGACGGTGGGAGGGGTGTGGGAAGATTATGTACCAGGGAGGGAGTCTTTCTTTTACTTTTGAAAGAGAGGAGCAAACTGGGGGGCGGGGGGAGAGGGCTGTGAGGGGAGAGAAGTGCAGCAATGAATGAATGGAAATCCAAATTCTCTGTAAATGTTCATTAAAATTATTTTAAAAAGTAAAATAAAATATTAAAAAAATGTAAACAGTGAAGCTAATACTAATGATAGTTAAAGGGAGTGATAAATCATATCTGAATTTGTACAACTCTGGTTCACTCCCTGCACCGCCTCACTAATACAAGCCTGTTGGATAACAGGCTGTTGCTTCTCTTTGGGTCTATGGATCCCTCAGGTGGTGGCAAGGGCTGCTATCCTAGACACTGAAGCCCCCATGCCTCGCTGGTGGCTCGGGCACTCCTAATGTTTCCTCCTTAACCAGCAGTATCGAGTAACCCTGAGCTTTTGAGTGCAGTGTTTTCTAAACAATGGGAAATTTTCAAACTTACTGCTATCCTCTAAGATGAGCCAATGCAACACCCACAGAATCCATAATGGTGTAGATATCCAGATAGACCTTAATTGTGATTTAATAGTGTTCACTGTAATTTAGCTCCAGGGAAATGTAGTTTCAATTAACCAGTGTAAACACAACATCTACTTACCCCATAAATGTTCTCCTAAATGTGCTAATTAAAGCCTATATCCTATGTCTCATATAATGCCCTGTTTTCCTTTTCTCAAATTGCCTCTCTACTTTAGGATGACCTTACCCTTGTTTGGGTTATTTGTGGAGAGCTCTACTGACTGCCTCTGAGCTCATCCTATACACTTTCATTCATCCGCCATTGGACTTTAATTTATTTGAAAGCCTTTAGTGATCCACTCTGTCTGATCACTTACTTCCCCACCTTGGTTCATAGGAGTCACGTTCTTCCACAACACGGAGTCTAATCTACCCATACAATCTCATCTTCTATTTCTGTTCAGACAATCCACATTGTTCCACATTTGGGTGTTTGTTAAGGAACTTTCCTCTTTCTGAATTTGTCTACCTAGAATCTGTTCAAGTTCAAATAGAAAATATTTTTAAAGACTACCTTCAAGGTGCTGCCCAAACTGCCTGCTTGGATGTGACACAACTACTTTTAAGTCCCAGGTTGCTTTTTCCTTCCTTCATGAATGGAACTATTAAACTTTTACTGTAAATGTCAATCGAAGGGTTCTGAAGAAAAGTACCACTTACAGAAAAGTACCATTTACAGTACACACACTTGCCCTTTAATGCTGTGCAAATTTATTTTCATTTTGAAATGAGTGAACAAAACCAAATCAAACTCACTGCTATTCATTCTGTTTAAACTCATAATAACTCTGTAAGCAGGGTAGAACTTGCTGGAAGATTTCCAAGGCTGAATATTTTTATAGACATAGACTTCATCAGAGGTCTTCTATGGAGTAGCTAGTGGGTTCGAACTGCTAACTTTTTGTTTAGAATACTTTACCCACAGTGCCTCCAGGGCTCTCCAATCAACTTTTGACTCACAAGAGATTTTTCATCATAATCACCTTCATCTACAGTATATGTTGCTTTTAAATCATTGAAATTTAAGTGTTTGTTGTTGTCAGGTGTCATCAAGTTGTCTATGACTCATAAGAACTCTGTGAACCACACATTGGAACCTAGGACTCTCCTATGCCATCCTCATAACCTTCAGTATGCCCGATATCATAGTTACTGTATCAGTTGATCTCATTGAAAGTACTCCTGTCTCTGATCCTCATCCTGTCCCAGAATGATGTCTTCTTCCAAAGACTGGCCTTCCTGACCAACACACCTAAAGTATGTGAGATGAAGTTTCACCATCCTTGCGTCTAAGGAACATCTTGGTTGCATTTCCTCCGCCACAGATTTTTTTGTTTGTTTGTTTGTTTGTTTTTCTGGCAGTCTGTGGCATATTTAATACTCTTCACCATCACCATCATTCAAAGTTAACAACTCTTTGGTTGTTTGCTGTGTCTGAGGGTTGGAACTAACTCCTAGTTGACCCTCTAGCGTGTTTTCAGAGACAGTCAATCACATGGGAAAAGATTGCTTATCCTATGGAGTAGCTGGTGGATTTGAACCATTTACCTTTGGGATTGCAGCTTTTTACCCTGGGTCCCCAGAGCTCCCACAGTTCTTCTTAGGGACCCTTAAAGTAAGGCCAAATAGGAACCATACGCATCTGTTCAGACTTATGAATTCAACTGAAAGCCACACTTGGAAAGAGATCTGGTCTGTGACCTGGTGACTACCTGTAAATGTGTTTTTGCTTCTATCACCATTGACTCTGATAAGGACTTTGAAGCATCAGCCTTGTGTTTATGTAATTATGTCAAACTATTCCCCTAAACACAGTAAAAGCTTCACTGTCCCTTCACAAGAATTGACACAGAGATGCTTAATAAATGGCTATTAAATTAAACAGGACTGAATGGCAATAACCATTGGGGAAAACTCCAATTAGTTGGTTCTTTAAGAAAGCCAAGAGGAGAAAAGACTTGCACAATCACTAAAGACTTCCAGTGTTAAAGTGTCTATGGAGCTTGAGTGAATGTCCAGTTTAGTGCTTGCATTGAGAAGCATCTTCTAGACCAAAGACCATCCCTGGACAGCTTTCCTTGTTACTCAACACAAGGCTTAATACTTGATTAACTACCTGATGATACATCCTGCATCTTCTCATAAATAAATAACCACAATTCTCAATAGCAATGCAATAGTAGTGGCACTGGACTTGGAGAACAGGGCTTGAATCGAGACTCAGGAGACCCAAGTTCTAACTCCAGAAATAGGCCTGTAGATTGTAGACTGGGGATACTGGGTTTTGGTTATTCCAACTCTGTGCCTCCACATACAGAAAAAGTAAGCTAATTGGAAGTCTAACAGCATGGCACTTTGTGATCTCATACAGGCTCGGGATCAATGGCTCACCATCCCGATTGCCCATTAAAATCACCCATAGAGGTTTAAAAATACCTATTTCTGCTCTGTCCCAACCAATGGGTACCGAATCTCTGACAGGGTTACTGTCACTCAAACATCAGGATATTTTGAAAGAGTAGACAGGGGTGAGAGGCTCTGTCTAGATCAGTGCACCCTAGAATCTGTGTAGAGATCACCAGGGGAGCTTTGTCTGACAGTGTCTGCATTTCTTTCTTTCTTTCTTTGGTTTTGATTTTTTTTTACTACTAAAATAATTTTTATACAATTTTTTAATTACAAAGAGAATTCATGCTGATTGAGGAACATTTAGTAGAAAGAAAGAGAAGAAAATGACAATTACCTATAATTCTGTTACCTAGAGATAGCCACAAATGACAGTGGCTATGGTGATTGAGAACCTGGGTCATATACCTTCAGGTCCATCCAGTCTCTGTCAGCGCCTTTGATCTCTTTCACCCTGAGTACCACGTGGTCTTAGGCTCTTTCCCCCCACTTTACAGGATTGAGAAGTGAGACTAGAGATAGGACAGAATTTGTCTGGTCTTCGTGAGTGAACTTAAACCCAGCCTCCAACTCTCATCATTAACTACCCACCTGGATTTAATAGCATGGCATTTGAGAGTTGAATCATCTCATTATTTAATAAGCACATAGCTTTGATTTCCGATAGGATTGAGTGTCTTCATTTTTAACAAGCTCCCTGGTGATGTAGTTGCTGAAGATCACATGGACCACGCCTTGAGAAGCTTTGATCTAAACTTAAAAAGTGTCCTTGAAACATGCTAACTACATACTTCTTTGTTGCCCCAAATAGAAGCCTCTGGGATTCCGTTATTTTCATGGGAAAGGTAAAGAAAACTTGGGTTTGAGAAGCAAAAGTCTCTGGTGAGGGGGGTTAATGGGAACATGGCCTCCCAAGATCTTTGTACTCAGAATTTCTGATTGGTTGGAGGAAATACTATGAAGGATTTAAAAAAAGGTTCTTAGGAGGCTGAGGCTACTTACACACACCTTCTGTTATTTTTTAAATTAAAAATGAAAGTCTTTAAGACTCAAGTGCTAGGGGCCATTCACCACCTGAGGAAAGGCAGTTAGGCATGAAGTACCAAGTCCTCAAATTACAATGCGTTCCAGACTCCTGATCATCTGAACCACTGGGCTGAAGAGGACTGTTCTGAAACCCTCAGAGGAATGATTACTTTGCACAGTGAGAAGCAAGCAGAGAATGCACTGTCCTTCTAGGGAGCGTCCAGGCAACATGAAGAACTGTCTCCAAAAGTGTTTACACTGGTCACTTTCCAAGAACCACCTGTCCTGGCAAGAGCGTAGAGATGGGAAGCCATTCATTTGTGTGAGCGGTCATGCCTGATGCTTTGGTTACCATCACAGCCAATTGTGGAGATACTTCTGCAACACCGTGCACTGATGTTCAAACAAATCTGCAAGTATTCAGGAAAGGGGAGGGAATCATCATCTGAAACGGTTCTGGGAAGACTTAGTTTGGGAGTGGTAAGAATCCGTGCTGCAATGCAGAAGGTGTGCAGTTCGAATTCGTCAGCTGATAAATGGGAGAAGGATGGGGGGGGGTCTACTCCCGTGAGATTAACTGCCTCTGAAAACCTGCCAGAGGGCCAGCAATGGGTAGATTCCAACTTGATGGTACACAAAATGCCCCCTACCCTCCCCCCACCACCACACACACAAGCTGGAGAGGTGGCCACAGTGTCAAGGAACCTAGAAAACAAGTTGATACAAATTTCAAAAGTCTAAACCATTGCCATGGAGTTGGAACCAACTCATAGCTGATCCTCCAGAGGGTTCCTAAGGCTGTAAATCTCACAGGAGTGGATTATCCAGCTTTCTCCCATGGTGCACCTCATGGATTTGACGCCCCAGAAAATCACGCCCTTTGGGTTAGCAGCACAACTCCCTATAGACTATGCCAATAGAGCTCCCTTGATACAAACTTAGAAGTGGAGCATTTAGAAGGAGGCAGGGTTTTGTTCCATTCTGCCTTGACCAGCTACAGAAGGTGATGTATATAGATCTGGATAACACAGCATGGGCTGGGGATGGAGAATGGACAGTGAGAGAGGGCAGCATTGAGGATATTCAGACGGGAAGAGAGATAGCCCGTTAGGGTACAATTGCTGAGTACCAGCACTTGATGGGCTGTCTTGTAAAAGATGAATTAGAGCTGTCTGGAGAGGCTGCAGAGGAGCAAGCCAGAACAAATGAAGAGAGTAACAAGGAGGCAGATTCCAGCCTGACGAAAGGAAGTCACCTGAAGCAGCTGGTCCTGAGCTGCCCATCCATATGGATTTGGTTGCTTTGGAAGCAATGTATTCAAAAGATGTTCGACAGAAATACACACACAGAGAAGGGATGCTTTCTCTTTGCATATTGACACACAGATATAATTCCTCTCCCCCCTCGCTTTGTGGTTTTCCTTGAAGATTATAATGTGAAAGGGAATTCTTTATATGTCTACTCCTTCTTTTATAATTGTCTCACTTTCATTAGAATATAACTTAATAAGAATGAAGAACCTTATATGATTTCTTTGCTACTTCTATGCCCTAAGAAGGTAGGTGAATGCTTGGCATATGTTAAGTGGCCAGTGGCCATAAGTGATCAGGGAGCCAGGGAAGGATAGAGAAGTGATTCGGTCACTGTTGTAAAGGTAGGTAGCTCTGACTATTGATTTCCAAACATTTGAAAATGTGTCCCTCTATTAAGAAACCTCATATGGAATCTTAATATGTCAGGCAGATTAATGGCATTTTAAAGCTCCAAATTAAAAGCATATTGCCATGGTGTTGTGGAAGCCCTCCACTGAGCTTCTGGAACTATAAATAATTAAGAGAGGAAACAGACCATCTTTCTCCTGAGGAACAACTTGTGGATTTGAACTGCTGAACTTTCAATGAGCAGCTCAACAGAGTACACACTGTGCTATCAGTGGATCTTGGCAGTTTAATAGTCTACATCAGAAGCCCCAGTGTAAAACATTTATTTAGCATTTTTAAAAGTATAACTGTGTATTATGTGTTGTTTTGAAAAAACATAAAAAATACTTGGAAATCAAAGCTGTTGATAGACTCAGAATATAATTTACTCTATTCTGTTTTGCTTGCAGAGCAGTGAGAGATAAAAAAAAAAATCCCAATTCATGGCAAGAAATAGTGGTAAATGATGCCAGTCTCTTGTAGCTCATCTGGCAATCTCAGGATAATTCTTCAATTAAATTGATGCAGGAGCTTGAAAAGGGAATAGTTGGAAAATTGAGCTTGGAAATCGAAGCTCATAGAGTATGTAACAGCGTGTTGTAGCTCTTATCAAACATTTAAAAGTCAGCCAGTAAGAGACGAGGTTTACAATAAGCACTAACACCCTTTTGATGTGTGACATTATCTTGACTCTAATGAGTAATGCGTTCAGTTATAATTGCCCAAGCAACTGTTAGGCCACGCAGGAGTCAAACACCTTCTCCTTGCCTGACTCTCAATTACATTCAAGACTGTGTCGCTGAGCTACGGAACACTACAGCTCTAAATGTATCAAGATTCTCAGATACAGATTTATCTAAAAACAATCACTGCCGAGTTGCAACCTTCATAGTCCATCACTCATTTTCAAAAAGCTGGATGCATAAGTATAACTCTGTTGGGAGAAGACTTCTGAGAATTACATAAACTTGATCTGGTACTGTAACAAGTTAATGTACCCACTGACCACTAAAATTTAGTTTATAGCATTGTTTCAGTTGCACACTATTCTTTTAAATTACTTTTATGAATTAAATATTGATTAAAAATGAAATTTGCATAAAAATTTGTAAAGATTCTTGCAACACTTATGCTTAAACATGGCTGTGGTGCTGTGGAGTCATTCTGAGTCATAACGACCTTAGAAGCTAGAGTTAAACTGCCCCTGAGGGTCTCCTGGGCTGTAATCTATATGGATACACACTGCCAGATCTTTTCTTCTGTGGGGCTGCTGGTAGGTTTGAACCATTAACCTCTTAGTAGTAGATAACCACTGAGCCACTTTTGTCATGTATGTTTTGTTTGTTATGTATGACCCCCCAGCCTTCCAGTCAGTTGCTTTCAGAAGCACTGTAAGTGCATGGAAGGAGATAACGCATCTTTCTCCTACCAAACAGCTGGTGGGTGCTAACTGCTGCGTGGCTTTGGGTTGGCACCAGCGTATCTCTCTCTCCTGCCTCCTGCCCTCTCCTCTCCTCTCCACCTCTCTCTCTCTCTTCGTCCTTTTCCTTCCGTTCATCACTCTCCTCTCTTTCCTTTTCTCTCTCCTTTCTCTTCCCCTCCTCCTTTCTCTCTCTCTCTCCTCTTACCTTCTTTTCTCCTCCCTCTTTACTCCTCTCTCTGTGTCTCTCACATTGCCCAAGAAGACAGACTCACAGCTCACCCTGCATTGGACTGGAACCACCCATGACATGCAGACTTTAGATTAGCCATACAACTTCCTGTGGACTACACTACCTGAGCACCCTACTACTAGACAAAGACAGAAATTTAGATTCTCCACCACTAGTAGGGAGTAGCTATAACTCTTATGATATGTGGTCAGGACCATGAAGACCACAGCAATGAGGGTGGAGTGGAATGGGCCTAACGGTCGGTTTTAACGTGAGACTAGCTAGCTGTTACTGATACCTAAGAATATGAGGATCAGGCTCCCTGGATTCTCAGCCCCAACACTGCTGTATGAGAAGGTGTTCCCACAATCATGGAAGGTTTGTTGCTGTTGTTATGTGCCGTCGAGTCGTTTGCTACTCATAGCGACCCTATGTACAACAGCCCTAAACCCTGCTCTATCCTGTACCAGTCTCATTGCCTCTGACACACCCATCCCGATTACCCCAGTCAATGAATCAATCCACCTCATAGAGGGTCTTCCCCTACTGCGCTGTCCCTCCACTCTGCCCAGCATGATGTCCCTCTCCAAAGACCTGTCTCTCCTTACAATATGTCTAAAGTATGTCAGGCGAAGCCCCAGGATCCTTGCCTCCAAGGAGCAGCCTGGTTTAAGCCTCTCTAGGATGAATCTTGTTGTTTTCTTGGCAGTCCATGGTACATTCAGTACTCTTCTCCAGCACCACAGCTCAAAGGTGTCATTTCTCCTTCTAGCCTCCCTAGTCATTGTCCAACTCTCATGCACAACAAGTGATTGCAAAGACCATGACCTGTATCAGGCGCACCTTAGTCTCCAGAGAGACACCATTGCTCTTGAGTACTTTAGAGAAGTCCCTAACCGCAGACTTTCTCATCGCAATACGTTTTTTTATTTCCTGGCTACTGGTGCCAAGAGTGTTGACCGTGGAGCCGAGTAAACTGAAGCTGTGAACAATCTCAATCTCTTCACCATCCATCCTGA
>NW_006399844.1:2593658-2604483 GCF_000299155.1 Elephantulus edwardii | reverse complement strand
AGTTGGTGGTCTGTTCCACAATCAGCTCCTGGCCTAGTTTTCACAGCTGATATTGAGCTTCTCCAGCGGTTTTTTCCACAGATGTAATCGATCTGATTCCTATGCATACCAACAGGTGAAATCCATGTGTATAATCTACATTAATGTCTCTTAAAAAACGTATTTGCAATGAATACGTCATTGATTCTGCAAAATTCATGGAAGGTACAAGGGCTAATAATGTGGAAACAATGGAAGGTGAGGGATGGAGAATGATGAATCCCCAAATCTTCGTTTCTGAGATAGGAGTGAGCGTCACCACATGCAACAGCATAGGAAGAAACCAAGTCTGCCATTCAATTTAAGAAGCCATCCAAGTGTGGAGTTTCAAGGGTCATGCTGTTACTTAAGTCTATTCAACCGGCGAGCTTTGGTGGCCTAGTGGCAGGAAACTGTACTGCAATCCCAGAGGTGCGCGGTTCAAATCCACCAGATGCTCTTCTGAAGGAGGAGGAACAATCGCCTCCTGTACCAGTCAGATCCAATTTGACGGTACACACATAAAAAAATTTAAAAAAAAAAAATTCTATTCAAACAAGCCAGTGGCTGTCAAATTGGTTCTGATGCCTAGCGACCCCATGTGTGTCAGAGTAGAACTGCAGTCCTACTCCTGAGGTTTTTATGGCTACAACTTTCCAGAAGGAGATTGCCAGGCCTTTCTTCCAAGGCACCTGTGGGTGAGTTCACATCTCCAACGTTTTGGTTATTAACCTAATTCTTAACCATTTACATTAGCCAGGGGACATCTTAATGTTACTATCTCATTGTCATCAAGTTGGAACCAAATCACGGCTGACACTCTAGAAGGTTTCCTTCTGAGGCTGTAAATCACACAGGAGAAGATGGTCCAAGTCTGCTCAAGTCTTAGTTTTCTGAACTGAGAAATGGAAATAACCTAACTTGATGGACCTGCAGGGTTAATGAAATGATCACATTTTAAATGCATGCTACAGATCTGCCCTGAGAGGGTGAAACTAGGTTTGCTCTTTGGAGGCAAAGATTTTAAAGCTCCATCTCACATACTTTGGGCATGTTGCCAGGAATGACTGATCCTTGAAAAGGACGTCATGCTTGGAAGAGTAGGGGAATGGTGCGGGAAAGGAAGACCCTGGATGAGATTAATTGACTCAATGACTGTGGCAATGGGACCAGGTTTGTTGGAGATGGTGAGATTGGCTTAGGATAGGGAAGGACTTAGAGTTATTGTGTGTAGAGTCACTATGAGTTGTAGATGACTCAATGGTATAATACAGCAACAACAAAGAGTCCTTTTATATGTTGGAATATTTCCCACCTCACCTTTCTCATGAGATTTATATATATAATTAAAATCCTTTTGTGTCCAGTACCTTAAAGAAAAGCTGTTGAGTATCTTATTATGTTGTGACAAGGAGTAGAAAACACTGACGAAGTTATTGTAAATATCTAAATAAGTGATTGTATGACAAGGCATTACTATTTCAGAATATCACTTTCTCCAAACTTGCTAAGCCTCTGGGTAACACAGCCATTTAGCTAAAAGGGGCTAATTCTTCCTTACAGACTTCTTTCCATGGCTTTTGAATTTGATGGACTCTGGAGAACTCCATAACCTTTATTGTTTTCCATTTGGCAGACTTCTTGGCGAAGGTTCTAAAGCCACAGAGGACAATTAGAATACTGGGTCTGAAATAAGTGACCCCAGGGGTAACTTCTGTTGCTACCATTCTTGATTGACATTGAATCGGATCCAGTCCATGCAACCTTGTGCATAACCGAACAAAACTTGGCCTGGTCATCAACTGTCTCCCTCATCTTTGATATGTCTGAGCCCATTTCTGTGTCTCGTGTGTCAATCTATCTAATTGCAAATCCCTCCACTTTATAAAACAAGATGATCTTTTGTAGATAATGGGCATTTTTCTGAGGATGTCTCTAAAATAAGCCAGAAGGTTTGACATCCTTATCTTTCAAGAGCATACTGGCTCTGTTTCTTCTAAAATTGATTAAAATCTATGAATAGCAACAGAAGTGGAAAACTTAAAGGGCATAAACATGATTCCACACCTGGTGAGCAGGATAATTTTTCAGACAAGCTCTGGCTTTGGGACTCTTCTCTTGGGATAGACAAAGAATAAGATCTAGGGGCAGCCCCACTCAATGGGGGTCAGGATGAAGCAACTTACAAAGGCTGACACCAAATAAAAGCCAAGTTTCTAGTGCCTTGACTCAGCTAGAACATGACTAAGCAAGTGACCAGTGCCCACTGGCCTTGCCCAGTCAAGGCTGATGGGAGTTGCCTTTGATGGGGGTGCTGTTTAATATTGTGTCAATGTGCCACCCCCTCAGTATTAACTAACCATCCTATCTGTTGAAAATGCATGACTTTTCTGTAGGGAGCTCTGGTAGTGGTAAAGGAATGTGCTGCAATCTCAAAAACGTGCAGTTTGAATCCACCAGCTGCTCTGTAGGAGAATGATGGGTAATCTCCTCCTGTGCAATTAAACTGCCTCTCAAAAACCACTGGAGTGTCAGTTACGGGTCAGTTCCGACTTGACAGCACACAACAACAACATGACTTTGCCGAGCTAGTTCCCTTCTGGAGAACACTTCTCCTCTCCCACCACCGCAAGCCCTGGGTGGCTGACTGTCTCGAGTGAAATCTTCTGGAGAGAGGGGAGTGGAGACAATGAGTGAGTTCATGGTGCATTCATTCAGCAGGTGAATGAGATATGTGTATGATGGCACCCCACCACAATGAATATTTTTCAGCCAGTTTAACTGACATTTCCAATCTGATTCCTTTCAAAGTGAGATGTTTGCAGTTAAACACACATGCGCATCCACCCACGCAAAACAACACTGTCTGGTTCTTTCACAGCCTACACCTGCAAGCGCCTGGGAGTCCTGGGGGCAACTCTGGAGAGTGACAATTTCTTGCCTGGGAACTGATGCTCCAAGATAGAGCTTAGAGAGCCAGGAAAGTACACATTTCAAACCTACCAGCATCCTCACCTCCTCCCACCCTGGACATCTCAGCTCCTCCAGGTCATACGTGCTCTCAGCAAGCACTTGTTTACCCCACGAGAGCCTCCCGGGGGCCACAGGGATGAGTCTTAACACCTGAACCCAGGTAACCAGGAGCTTTCCTTCTGTGATCCCACTGTCCTGTGGACTCACCAGCCTCTGAAGCCAGTGGTCTCCAAGCCATCAACCGGAGACCCTGTCTGCTCAAGGCTGGAACTTGTCAGCATCTTCAGATGTCTCTACAAGCACATGAGCCACTTCCTTGAAATAAATCAACCTCTCTTCTGTGTGTATATGTTGTAGTTGTTACGTGCTGTGGGATCAACTACCACTCATAGAAACCCTATGCACAGTAGCTCTGAACCTTGCCCTGTCCGAAGCCAGTCTCTGTCTCTAACACACTTACCCTCATTATTCCAATTACTATGTCAATCCATCTCATTGTGGGTCTTCCTCTCCTGCGCTGTCCAAGCATGATGCCCTCTGGCATGACTGGTCCCTCCTGGCAACATGTGTGTGTGTGTAGATAGAGATAGAGAGATAGACAGATACAGAGAGAGCTTTGGTGGCCTAGTGGCAAGGTCCTGTGCTGCAATCCTACACAGTTTGAGGCCACCAGCTGCTCTATAGGAGAAGGATGGGCAATCTCCTGTGCAATTAACTGCCTCTGAAAACTCAGTAGAGGGTTAGCTATGGGTCGGTTCCAACTCTACAGTACACAACCACAACTATACAGATGTGTGTGTATATATATATATACACACACACACACATACACATACATATACATACACACATACATATATACACATACATATACACACATATATACACACATGCATATATATACACACATACATATATACATGCATATACATATATATATACACGTGAGTATATGTACATGTGAGTATATGGTTTACATGTCTGTATATATGCATGTTGGTGTACGTGTCTGTATATATGCATGTGGGTGTACGTGTCTGTATATATACATGTATATACGCATGTATATACGATGGAGCCCTGGTGACAGTCTATAAGGAGTTATGCTGCCAACCCAAAGGTCACACTTCTCTGGGCATTTGAACCCACAAGCTGCTTTTGTCTCCACCTACATAATTTTTATCCTTGGAAACCCACTGGAATGTCAGCTATGAGTGGGATCCAACTCTACAGCAATGAGAGAGAGAGAGAAATAGTGAGAGATGTAGGTATATGTGTACCATAAATGATCACATGCGTATGTTTGTATGTACATAGGGTCGCTATGAGTTGCAAGCACCTTGACGGCACATAACAAGTGTATATGTATATGTATATGTATATGTATATGTATATGTATATGTATATGTATATGTATGTGTATATGTATGTATATGTACGTATGTGTGTATATATATATGTCAGTGAGCACACATGCTGTTCTGTTGCATGTATATATGCATGTGTCCATATATGCACCTACTTTATTATGTATATCTGTGCATATGAATGCATAAATCTGGGTGTTTTATAAGTGCATGTGAGTACGTATATACTTCTGTGTGTATGCATATACATGTGTTTACATAGGAGATAGACTGACACTGTGACTGTAGCAATTGGGGCAGATGTGTCGAAGATGGTGAGGTTGCAAGATAGAGCAAGGTTCAGAGATATTGTTTGTACGGTTGCTATGAATTGTAGTTGACTCGGTGGCACACAATTACAACAAATGACGTATATTTGTGTTTATGTATATAGACATCCGTGCACATGTGCACATATGTGCATATTTGCGTGTGTTGAGCTTGCGTCTCTAGAGAACCCAGCCTAAGACAGTGGGAAAGAAGAAGACCTTTGAACAAGACCTTTCTATTATGCTTCAGGGTCTTCCACTGCTAAGTGTTATTTGAAAACTCCATTTCCACTCTCTAAGCTTTCATATTTACCAAATGGGAAGTATACTCCTGTGTCAGCTGTCTGTTCCAGCTCTGTATCCAGCTTTCAGTTGTGATAGTATCACCTCATAAGAGAAAGACCTGGGTCAATAGGCTTTGTGGGAAGCGTATGTGTTGTCTTTCTCTTTGTTCTGCCTACGCTCCGTTTCCTCATATGTAGAGCATTTTATAATCCTTAACTCCTGGTCCCTGGCGTGCCTTCTGGGTGCACATACATCCGTGGAAATGAGACTTGCCACGATTCTTTGGCATAATCGCGTCTCCTTCCCCTCCAATACAGACAATGTCTAGGATACTGCTCTGGTAAACTCAATTTTACCTACTCTCTCAGTTCATTAAAGCAACATTTGCTAAGAGTTTACTATGAGTACAAGAGGAGATACAAGAATATGATTATTCCTGCTTTCTAGAATTTATATCGTAGAGTGGAATAATAAGCAGGGAAAAGGCAAAGTCCTGTGGGGAGTGTGAACTTCCAGGAAAGCATGGGGCTGGGAGCCCTGGGGAGCACCTCTGGGCTGAAGAGGGTGGGAAGGTTTCAAGGGGAATAGACGGTGGGCAGATATTAGTGGAGCAAAGCAGAATAGTAGGAACAGAAAGTTCAAGAAGCATTTCAGGCAGAAGGAAACACAACCACAAATGCATGAGTGAAGCAGGGGATGGCTCACTCCATGTGATGTGTGTGTGTTGTACTTACTTGACAGGAGAGAATTGGACTCAGAAGAGGGGAAGAGGCTTGCCCAGAACCTTACATCAATAGGACAGCAGAAACAGGTTGGAACAGACATCAGGTTGACTTCAGAGCTGACCTCGTTCCATTACACCACTTCAAAAACAGAGTGGTCAACATGGCCAGTGGTGGTGGTGGTGGTGAAGTGTCATTAACTCAGTTCTAACTCAAAGCTACTCTCCATACAAACAGAATGAGACCCTGCCCAGCCCTGTGCCTTCCTAACACCTGTTGCTATGTTTCCGTTCACTGTGCAGTCACTGTGTCATTCCATCTCACTGGAGTCGTCTTCTTCACTGGCCACTCACTTTACCAAGCATGAGGTCCTTTCCAGGGTCTGGCCCCTTCAAATAAAGGTCTAAAGTGAGACAAAGTTAGCTGTCCTTGTCCCTAAGGAACATTGTGGCTGTATTTCTTCCAACAGATTTGTTTTTTCTTCTGATAGTTCATAGTACAGTCACAGTTCTTCACCAACACCACCATTCAAAGTTACCAAATACTCTTCTTTATCTGCAGCTTTCAAATCCATCTAGTGTGACTGGAAATACCATGACTTGAGTCAAACACACATTAATTCTAAGTGGCATCTTAGCTTTTGAAGCATTTTTAAAAACTTTTTGCAGTAGATTGGCCCAGTGCAATGTATCATTTGATTCCTTGACCGTTCCTTCCACAGATATTGATTGTGGAACCCAGCAAAATGGGATGCTTACGAACTTCAATTGTTTCTCCATTTATAATGATGCTGCTTATTGGTCTTGTTGTGATTACTTTTGCTTTTTTTAAGGTGTAATCCATACGGAAGCCTGTGGTTTTTGATCTTCATCAGTAAATGCTTCGATTCCTCTTAGCTCTTAGCAAGTAAAGCTGTGTCATCTACATATCCTGAGTTGCTATTAAGGGTTCCTCCAATCACTATGTGTTTCATAGAGTCCAGTTTCTTGGATTATTTGCTCCACATACAAACTGAGTCAATATCACGAAAGGATAAAACCCTAACACACATCTTTCCTGATTTTAGTCCCACTTTCTGTGGGGTTGTGGTTACAAGAGTCAGCTGTTAACCAAAAGGTCAATGGTTCAAACCCAGTAGCTGCTCAGTAGGAACAAGACTGAGCAGTCTACTTCCTTAATGATTAACAGTTTCAGAAACCCTATGGGGCAGTTCCACAAACCCTATGGGGCAGTTCCACTTTGTCCCACAGGATTGCTGTGTGTCACAATCCATGCTGGTCTCTTTCTTTCTTTCTTTCTTTCTTTCTTTCTTTCTTTCTTTCTTTCTTTCTTTCTTTCTTTCTTTCTTTCTTTCTTTCTTTCTTTCTCAAATGTATAATAGAATGAATGACACCTTGGCTGGTCCTGACCATCCTCACAATCTCTGGTCTGTTCAAGTGCATCATTGCAGCTGCCGTATCAACCTACCTCATAGGCAGTTTCTTTTGGCTTTGCTGCCCCTATGTGATATGCTTATCTAGCAACTGGTCTTTCCTTTGGAGCTGTAACATGTTAACAAGCTTGGCTGCTGATCAAAAGGTTTCAGGCCCAAGTCCACCCAAAGACACGTCAGAAAAAGGCCTGACAATCAACGCCATTGGGTTTAAATGAGCCGAATGCCTATAAAAGCACTTTCCAAAGACTGTGCATACAAAGCACAAACAGACACTCTCCTGCTCTTCTTTGCTTTAAACCAGCATCTATTGACATCCAAAACTATATCTCTCATGCTACTGCCTCTTGTAAATTTGACTTGAATTTCTGGCAATACTCTGGCCTATGTATACTGTTCTAGCTGTTTTTAAAATGATCTCCAGCAGATTCTGCTTGATATTGGTGCATTATTGACTGTGTGGATAGTAACAAATTATGGCCAGCACTGAGAAGAATGGGAATCCTACAACACTCAATTGTGCTTATGCAAAACCTAGACCTAGACCAAGAAGTTGTGTGAACAAAGCAAGAGAACATTAAAATGGTTTAAAATTAAGAAAAGTTTGTGTCAAGGCTGTATCCTTTCTCCATACTTATTTAATCTGTATGCTGAGCAAATTATTTGAGAAGCTGGACAATATGTAGAAGAACAAGACATCAGGATTGGAGGAAGACTCATCAGTAACCTTCATTATACAGGTGATATGACCTTGCTTGCTTAAAGTGAAGAGGACTTGAAGTGCTTACGGCAGAAGATCAAGTATACAGCTTTCAATACAGATTATATCTCAACATCAAAAAGACGGAAATCCTCACCACTGAATCAATAGGCAACAACATCACGATACTTGGAGAAAAGATTGAAACTGTCAATGACTTCATCATGCTCAGTTCCATAATCTTGGTACCCTCAGTCAGGAGATGGAGAAATGTACTTTCCTGCAAAGTATGTAGTCATGGACCTCTCCAAATTATTGAGGAGCAGTGATAATCAATTTGAAGACATAATTCAAGCCATGGTCTTTTTAATCACTTGCTATGGAAATGAAAGCTGGACAAGGAATAAGGATGACAGAAAAACTGATGCTTTTGAACTGGTTTTAGAGACAAGTGCTGAATATCCCATAGCCTGCCAAAAGAACAAACAATATGTCTTGGAAAAGGTGCAGCCAGAGCTGTCTTTGGAGGGAAAGATGATAAAGCTCCGTCTTCCATAATTGGGGCATGCTACTATGAGAGGTCATTCCTTGGAGAGGAACTTGGTGCTTGGAAAGGTGAGGATAGTGCGAGTTAGAGGAAGGCCCTCAACCATATGGCTTGACACAGTGACTTCTGCAATGGGCTCAAGTGTATCAGAGATTGTGAGGATGGTGCAGGATAGGACAGGGTTCAGATATGTTCATAGAGTTATTCTGATACTCAACTCAATGGCACCAAAAAACAACAAAGAGGGCTAGGTTGGGTTACTGCTAGAAGCAAAGCAAGCCCCAGAAGCAGACAGGTTTACATCCCATCAGCCCCAACAATCATCACGCTGAGCCAGAAGCAAGTACCCAGGGCTACCTGAGGGGTGAGAATCTCCTCCTTTATCCCTCTCCACACTGTCAGCCCCTTAGTTGATATATCACCCTCTTCTCTCTTTTCAGCAAAACGCTGCCTGGGAGAGGTAACGACTTTAGCTCCTGGCTCATGAGTGAACGACAGCATTATAACCTAAAAGCAACAGTGGATGAGGAGATGAGGTAAGACACCCCACTCTGTTTTAAAGTGGGTCATGCATTAGAAGCATGAACGCTGTCTGGCATCGCTCACTAATCTTTTTATCTAGATATTTATACAACATTCCGCAGAGCCGCCTTGCCTCCTGATTTTATAAATGAGCAGAAATCACAACGTCAGCGTTTCAGGTACACAGCCTTTCCCATCGCTCTGTTCCCCAAGGCATCCCAGGCAGCATCTGGGTGGCGTGGTGAGTGGGTGGGGAAATCGTTAGAGGGCAGGCTTTAGTTCAAGGGCCTAGGGGTCACTGGACCAGGCTAAGGAGCTCAGCCAAGAAAAACCAGGAAACCTCAGGAGGAGGAGGAAGGAAAGGAGAAAGGAACCACGGATGGAGCATCCTATTTGTGTATTATGTATTTCACCTTCATCAGGGTCCTGCCAGGCAGGCATCATTGTTGTGATTCTGCAGCCCAGGAAGCTGTGTCTCTGAGAAGTGCCGGCTCGCTGGGCAAAGCAATACACGTAGAAAGAGGCAGGGCCTGTCTGCTAGCTAATTCTGGGATCATTTCTGGTTTCCTGTTTCTGAAATGTGGCCTAATTTTTCACACTAAGTTTTGTTAAAGGCAGAAATAGAAGCTGGATCCCTCATTATCCTACACCAACGAATAAAGATGCTTATTTGTGAGCGCATTTATTTATATATGTGCCTCCAGGTCTGACTCTAGGCCCAGCCTGTGCTGGGATTGCATGAGGAGCTTTGGAGTTGGGAGGCCCAGAGAAGAGCATCTATGTCCACCATTGAAGGAGTAGTGACTGGGAACGAGGGCTCTGAGACACAGTCTAATCCGATCCTCAAAAGGTCCTATGAGCACAGGTAAGAATTCTAGCCATTATGCCCATTTTGCAGGCAAGAAAACGGAGGCATCAGATACAATGTGACTTTCTCAAGGTTAGATGGCTAATATATAATCTGATGAGGATGTAAGCACAAGCATTTACGTGCCTCCCAGATTTGAAGATGGAATGGGAGTCATAGGAGGCTTCTCCAGAGAGCCCTTGACTGAGTTTGAAATGCTAATTAAGAAGTAGCCAAAGAAAGAAAAGACAAGCCACGGGTACTCTACACACTGCATCACAGATTCAGAAATGAAAAAAGAGAAAAGCAGTGTCTAAGTCTGTGGCCACCACCATCCTGTCAGTTCATCTTATCATAGTGACTTGTGTGTTACTATGATGCTGACAGTTATGTCACCAGCATTTCAAATACCAGCAAGATAATTCCTCATTCGCATTGGACAAGTTTCAGCAAGATGTCCCACTAAGTCTAGGAAGAAAAGCCTGATGATTTCATTTTGAAAACCAGCCAATGAAGACACTATGGATCACAAGAGAATATAGTCTGATGAGGAGCTGGAAGATGATTCCCTAGGTTGGAAGACACTCAAGACACACAGTATTTTCAACAATAGACACAAGCTCAGAAAGGAGACAAAGATGGCATAAGACTGGGCAACAGGAAGTCACCTTTTATATGGGGGCTCTATGAGTTGAAATCAACTTGATGGCCGCTACCAATATCATCAAGTCTAGAGAGGTAATCAGGATTTAAGCAAGGGAATGCTTCTCATGCCTTGAAAAGTTTAGAATTCTGTCTCAATATAATTTGGAGTAAGGAAGGACTTTATAAAAAAGGGGAGTCTATGAGACTTGTCCTTTAAGAGAGTCACTATGATCACAGTGTAGACTGAGCTGAAGCAAGGCTGCAAGCAGAGAAACCAGAGACTGTGTTACAGTCCTGAGCAACTGGCAAAGCAGCCAGAACAAGGATAAAAACTTTGTTTGTTTGTTCGTTTTTTAATTTGGAGAAGTGTGGCATCAGGATTGGTGGAAGTTCTATGAACAATCTGCGCTATGCAGATGACACAACCCTGCTTGCTGAAACTGAGGAGGACCTCATGCA
>NW_006399844.1:2554759-2593558 GCF_000299155.1 Elephantulus edwardii | reverse complement strand
CTGCAGAGGGTCAAGGACTGCAGCCTTAAATATGGATTGAGGCTCAATGTAAAGAAGAAAAAGATTCTCGCCACTGGGCCAACTGGGAGCATCAGGATGGATGGTGAAGGGATTGAAATTTTTAACAGCTTTAGTTTGCTTGGCTCCACAGTCAACACTCTTGGCACCAGCAGCCAGGAAATTAAAAGACATACTGAGATGGGAAAGTCTGCTGTTAGGGACCTCTCCAAAGTACTGAAGAGCAATGGTGTCACTCTGGAGACTAAGGTGCACCTGATGTAGGCAATGGTCTTTGCTATCACTTGCTATGCACCAGAGAGTTAGACAGTAAGTAGGGAGGACAGAAAAAGAATTGATGCTTTTGAGCTGTGGTGTTGGAAAAGAGTATTGAATATACCATGGACTGCTAAGAAAATGAACAGATTCATGCTGGAGAGGGTTAAAGCAGGCTGCTCCTTGGAGGCAAGGATTCTGAAGCTTCTTCTGACATACTTTGGACATGTTGCAAGGAGGGACCAGTCCTTGGAGAGAGGACGTCATACTTGGGAGGGTGGAGGGACAACGCAGGAGGAGAAGACCCTCTATAAGGTGGATTGATTCAGTGACTGGACATTGGGGGTGGGTGTGTTGGAGACAGTGAGATTGGCACGGGACAGAACAGGGTTTAGGGCTGTTGTACATAGAGTCACTATGAGTCACAAGCAACTTAACTGTACATAACAACAACAAGTTACAGACACATTGTTTTTTACAAGAAGCATAACTTGTGTTTGGCTCTGGCTTGTTGGCAGCTTACTTTTGCCTGTTATTCTTGCCATATGGCTCTCTGCAGGTACTCCAGTTAAGCCAAAAGCATGGACACCGAATATGTTGCGACTGGTGTTGAGGCTGTGGAGGACTGACAAGGGAGCACTGAAGCAAAGTGCACCAGCAGATCAACCTGGGTGGCAACCATTTCAGCCCACTCAACTCTTTGTTTATAAAAACTTGAATGGAAATCCAAGTTCTTGATAAACTTTCATTAAAATCTCAATTAAAAAAAACACAACCAAAACAAACTCCTGTGCATCAATCAGAAGCAAAATAAAGGTGGAAATGCCACAAGTTGGACCCCAAAATGTCGCTCCTGTATTTCTTTGTTATCTTCCCCACAACAAGCAGAAGGAGAGTTAATGGATATAATTTTTCTCCATGTTTAGTTCTCCTCGCATAAATTTCCTTAAGCCTCTGGCAGCAATTACCACTTGTCTACCAGCAAATCCCAGCTGATGACAAAGGGAGTGAACAATAGCAAATAGATATTAAGGAGAGAACTTGCAAACAGTTGATCAGGCTTCGTTTGACAGCCTGTTGTTGGGTTTTCTTTGGGGAGAGGGGTTGTTCCGGCATGTTTTCTCCTGGTTGTGATGGGAGAGCAGGCATATAATAGAGTCATATTTTCTTACGGGTAAAAGTGTTACTAGTTCTGGTGACAGAATGGAATCTATCAAAGGTTGCTGGTGCTTAGGGTTGAGCCCCAGGCAGCCAAGGCTTGTCCTTGCCAGAATGAGTTTGAGTTTTCAGTTAGGGTCATTTGATCATATTATTTCCTGGCACTTGGAGTATGAGGTACCTCAGTGCCATTATCTGAGCCCAGAAATCCAATCTCTGCAAAATGACTTGGACTTGGCTGTTCCAGTCCATTAGCCTTTGAAGCATGACAAAGAAGGGCCACAGTGTGTAGGACAGAGAAGACCACCCCTGGGCAGCAGAGCTGGGGGCCTGGAGGAGACCCTGGAAAGATCTCTGATGTGTAACCTGGTTCTAGTTTAATTGCTACCAAATGACCTTGCTGTGGTGTGTTTTGAGTTCACTGCGATTGATTCACAATGATGCCATAGGAAGGACCGAGTCGAGTTGTTCTATAGGGTGTTTAGGGCAAGTAAATTGTCAGGGCTTTTTCCTCAAGTGCTTCTGGGTCGCCTCCAGCCTCCAAGCTTTCTGTTAGCAGCTGTACACCTAAACTGTTTGTACCACCCAGGTTTCTCTCTCATAGTGATCCAGAAGAGAATGGCCCCAGACCAAGGCTCTCAACGTCTATGGAAGTGACTGCAACCTCATCCTCCTGCTGTGTGGCTGGTGGGTGCGAGCTACAGACCTTGTGGTTAGTAGCCAAACACGTATCCACTGTGCTGTCAGAGCTCCTTCTGGAAAAGGTCGAGTTCTCTAAAAGGGACTCTGAGGAGTAATTTCAAAGTTCTCTCCCAGTTTGAAAAACAGAAGGACTGTCTACCATGGAAAGGGGTTAGCAGCCACTGTGGTCCTCCAACTCCCAAAGAGAAGGCTGCCTTAGAAGCAGGCACCCCAGAAGGGGAGGGCCCTTAGCAAAGAAGAACCCTCTGGCCTCCTCTTGTCTCTGCTCAAGAACCCAGAGCTGATGGGTCAGATAGGATGATGGTGGAGCAATCACCTGGGGTGGAGAGGGCCAGAGGAGCCAGCTTTGCCGAGAAGCAGGGCAGGGAGCCTTCCAGGATGAGGGGAGAAGCAGCTCTGTTATCAGGCTAAACATTCCGTTTCAAAAAACAAAAGCAAGATCATAAAATAAGGCAAGTCCTTCCCACCAATGCTTGTCAATCGTTATTTTAGATAAGGAGCTGTATCAAGGTCTAAATCAGGGCTTGCTATCTCAGCACTACTGCTAGTTCACAATGCATAATTCTTTGTGGAGAGAGGCTCTCCTGTCCTGTAGGATGTCTGAGCAGCATCTCTAGCCTCTACCCACTAGATGCCAGCAGTACTCCCAGATGTGACAACCAAACCCCTTTCTAAACATTTTCACATATTGCTTGGGGTTAAGGGGCAGTGGGAGGAGGGCAAAAGAACTTCTTAGTTGGGAACCTCTCCTCTCAAAGCAGCACCAGTCTTTTTGGAACCTCAGTTTATTTATCTGTTAAATGGAATAATCCCTGTTCTTAAGGAGATGTGTTGCCCATCCAAAGGAAGTTGGTTTGAATCCACCAGCTGTCCCCCAACAAAAAGGGGGACAGTCTCCTTCCTTGTAATTTACTGCTTCTGAAAACCTGCTAGAAGGTCAGCTATGGTTTGGTTCTGACACAACAACACATAACAATAACAACAACTTCTCAGTGCCTAGAGTCATGATGGGAATTTGAAAATACTAAAATACCATGCTTTCATGCTATTCCTATGAACAAGCTAAAACGTTGACCACTGTTGGTGCTCAAAAGTAAAACAAGGGGTCAGATGAGAGGGTCGATGTCGCTGCCTGCTGGGAGAACACAGCCCACAGCCTGGGATCACGTGATCCTTATACTTTGGGCCTGCACTTGGTGACTCGGATTTTTGCAGCTTCACATGGAGCAGAGCATCCGAGCTGCTCCTCTGAGTGTCAGACGGAGGAAGGATGCTAGACCGCCAGGGCCTAGAGGGGCCCGTCTCCCATCTGTCATCAGTGAGCCTGTTCTTTAATAGGAAAGCAGGAGGGTTCATCTTCCTTCCAGCAGGGCAATGAGGCCCTTGGCAAAGCCCTTTCACTCCTCCTTGGATCTCAGAGCTAAGTGGAGCCATGAAAATCAATAGCGTGGGGAGTTTTCTTTGCTTCACTGCCATCTGGATGTGACAGTCATCTGGAGGCTGGGCCAGAGAAGGAGTTATTTACTGTGTTGAGGGGAAACAGGCTGACATGAACTTGACCTTCTCCGTTGACCCTAGAATAACCTTCTTGGTGGAGATCAGAGGTTAGGAATGACAGTGTTTTTAGTTTGGGGACAACACAGTCACAGAAGGCTCGTGTCCAGAGCATTAACTATGCAGATTTTATATTTATATATATTAGCTCAATCCATCCACAAGTTGGATGAGCACACAATTATTTTTAACTTTGAAGCAGTATCTTCTAATTATGCCATTATGCAGTAAGAGGAACTGAAGTGTGGAAAGGTTCAGTGGCTGGCCCAGAGTGACTGGTTTGAACTCAGGGTCATCTGAGGGCAAAGCTACACTCCTTTCCCCTGCATCTTGCTGTCTTCTAGCTGGGAGGGGCTCTGTTGCCAAAGAGGAGAAGCAATTTTCACAGGGTCACAGACCTGTGTGGATGGGACAGGCTGATAACACTCCTTCAGTTGTCTTCACCACAGCCTGAGGTGAGGTTCTGAGAGCTTTAAGGAGGGCCTGAAGCAAGCTCATTTAACGGATAGCCCTAAATGATGGCATTTCACGGTGCTGCCTTTTACTCGAGAAGAGGATATTGACACAAACACTGACAGCTACTCCCATGTTGTGTTGGTTTTCCTCATATAATGACTCAGCCTTAAGCCTTTTAAAAAAGTTGATCATAAGAGAATTTTGGATTGAATGGAGGCTATGAACCACTCTTTAATTTTTTAATTTAAAATAAAATTTTTATTTTATATTGGTTTACTTACGAAGTTCGCATACATTTTTTTCCACACTAGATCTTTCCCATTTCCTTTACCCACCCCTCCCTCCACCCATCAAATTGTGTGACCTTATGATACCCACCATCTGCCCATCCTCACCCCTCTGCTCCCCACCCCACTCCCTTGGATCTTTATAAATGTCTACAGTAATGGTTTTATACCATATTTGTCCTTATGGGATTGAGTTAGTTCACTCAGCATAATGCTTCCCAGTCCCTCCCAAGTTAGATAGTAATTTACAAAATCATTGCTCCTGTGTGCTGTGTCATATTCCATCGTGTGAACGTACCATAATTTCTCAGTCCATTCAATTGGAGTTGAACAATTGGGCTACACACACCCTTGCAGATACAAATGAGTTTTGTAAAATTTCAAGGCAGTTGTCTGGTCTCCTCTTAAAATTCTTCTGTTCCACACCTGACACCTTAGTTACCAAATGACTGACATCTTAGTTACCAAACTAAAAAAATCACAGCCAGTGACACCAAGTTGAAGGAGACTCACAGTGACCTCATAGGACAGAGCAGAACTGCTGCCCAGGGAGTTTCTGAGGCTGTAGATTGCTACAGGAGCAGATTGTCATGTCTTTCTCTCTTGTAACCACTTGGTGGGTTAGAACTGACAACTTTTCAGTTAGCAGACAAGTGCTTAGCAACCATCCTACCAAGGCTGTTCAACTGCCATGAGGAGGGGACTCCTGTGAGAAGAGGGTGGGTGCATTCATCCAGAAGGACAGGAGGAAATGAACACAAAATGTACACCTGCTGGTCTCTCACATCTTCATCATTTGTGTTTGCTTTGGAGACAAAAATAGGACCAAGGAAAAGAACAAAGAAATTGTGTTTAAGGAACTGTTTGTCAACTGAGAGTGTGACCTTGGTGAGCTCTAGGGCGATTTCCAACAGCCATCAAGGAAGAGAGCAGTGAACTGCTGGGATTTCTTATGAGAATAGCTGAGAGACTACATGACTTTAATTGCAGTGGGAAGATTAAGAGGGAAGGATAAGAAGAAATTCTTTTCTTGGTTCCTCAAGGAGAGAACACACTTTTACAACCAGATTGGGAGGCAAGATTGTAACCTAACTCTTACTTGGGGATTGTGCTGCAAACCCAAAGGCAGGTGGTTTGAATCCACCAGTGGCTCTGAGGGAGAATGACGGGCAATGTCCTCCTGTGTGATCTACAACTTGTGAAAATCTGCTGGGAGTCAGCTATGAGTCAGTTCTGACTCCATGGCAATGACTGGCTGGAAACTTATGGATTAAACTCCATTTGGAAATGGATTTTCCCTTGTTTTGTTAATGAAATCATATCAATGTAGAATGTGTCTGAAGCCACTCATGTTAGTTATTGAAGAAAGCAAGCACAAATGGGCAAAGATTGATGTTCCAAGGAGATCACCAAAAGACCAAGGAAATGGAGCAGAAAGAGACAAATATTTGCCTCCAGAGCAGCCAGAGAGAGCTCGTAGCTTCCTGTGAGAGAATACATTCCAGTTCATGAAAGCTATCTATTTTAGGTATTTCTGCTACGACAGCACTTAGAAAATTAAGACACTAGCTTTACCATCAAGGAGACGGTTGACCATGAGCCCTTGCAAGATTTCCCACTTCAGATTACTTGGCTTTGCCCATAAAAAAAAAAGTTGAGGAAAATGCACATCAACGTTAAAGCCTTAAGAGCTCTGATTTGGCAGCCCTTCTGACTAAAGGGACCTCACCATGACCTGCAGTACAATAAGGTTCCTGAACTGTGGGCTGACTATTCCAGTAAATGCCAATGTTTGTGAAACAGGGTGGGGTGAAGGTGCATTTCTTCCATGATTGGTGACCTCAGGCCAACTGCAGCTGAGCTTAGAAGGGCGAAGTGTGAGCCTATGTACTTTTGCATTATGGGCACGCAGGCATGCCTGCTTGGTGGGTAGCAGGTCTGCTCATAAGCATATGTTGTACAGATGTAGTGTATATGTTCCCAAGGTGCACATCCATGCCACGTACTGAGTGTGCACATATGTCCCGTGTACATTCATGTACATATAAGTGTGTGCACATAGCCATTGTACACACATTAGTACACTGTTGTGCAGACACGTGCAGCATCCCTGTGTGATGTGTTTGCATAGTAAACATACCTATTTCGCATATAAGTGCTCAACGTGCATGCTTTGGCCACGTCCACACTTGCACGTCTTCATTCTGATGAGGACAGGGCCTGAAAATCATGTCCCACAATTCCCTCAATGTACAAGCCAGGGCTGGGGAAAGGTGTTTCCACACAGGAGCAGAATATGCACAGTTAATGAGCAGTGTGGTTACACAAGCTGTCCAGGCGTCCAATTGGCAGACACACTGGTGGGCATTCCCTGTGGGTTGACCTAACAATGATGAGTGCACACAGCTGAGTCAGCTGTGGCTAAGATCTGGGGACCTCTGTCACCCAAGTGGCCAGCTCCCATTTGTCATCTGCCCTGGAATGAGCTTCCCTTAGAGAGTCATTCTTCCCTGTGGCTGTGCGCGCTGCCTGTCATTGTTAGCAGGCAGAAGGATACCTGCTGCCTCCAGGACTGCGTGGGGATGCTGCGCCTCCAGTTCCTTTTGGGTTCTAGGCAAGAATGGAGCATAGGAGGTACCACTGGCCCAGAGATTTTCAATGACGTTGTGGAGAAGGAGTGGGTACGTGCAGGTGATAGAAAGTCTAGCCATAAAGAGATGCTTAGAGATTATTATTTGGGAGCTGAGGAGCTGGAGAAGGCAGATGAGAGAGTATGAGGAAAAAGACAGGATGCTTCTAACCAAACACAATTGAGTGTTTTCTGCAGAAGGAACAAAGCCGGAAGTTAGCTAATCCTGCTTTAATGATCTTGCTCTTCCTCCACTTATGTGACCTGGGTCAGTCATTCTACATCTCTGGCCTTTACAGTCCTTCTCTAGGAAATGCCACAGTTTTCAGGCAGTACCACAAGGTGGGGTAAGTACAGGCTGTGAGGCCCTTAGGGTCAGGAATCATTCTTGGCTTTGCCAACAACTAGCTGCTTTAATCCCAGATGAATACATTTGACATCCTGCACCACAGATCATCTCAAGAGTTAACAACACTATGAGCCCCAAGTAGTTGTTTTGAGGATAAAATGAAATCATTCTTCAGAGTGACTGAAACTTTATGCAGTTATAAGGATGATTCTTTGGGTGAGACACTTCTAGACCCATTGTTCACTGGTCAGCCGAAGGTGGATGGAACGCTACTTCAAGTGTAATCACTGATGGACTCAACTGAACTGGGATGATGATTATAATGATGCTGTTGACAAGGAGTGTGGGGTGGAAGAGGATGCTAAGTGCTTCCTTAAGTGGCATAAGGAGAATTCCTCCTTCTCTTTTGTCTCCTCAAAGAAAAGAAATGAAGGAGAGTCCCCTAGGTCTTCAAGACATAGGCCTACAGTGGCCAACTATAACAGTTCTTCATGTGTCTGGTGCAATTCAGTTTAGCAGGGATGGAGGCTTGCTGCATGTTAGAACTCTTAGGCTCTTGATATTCTGAGAAAATAAATGGCAAAGTCTTTTCTCCTGAGAAGTTTATAGTCTAAAAGGGGGAGAGAGACAGAAGGAGAGAGAAAAATAAACAACCAATTACATGCGTAACAGTCTGACGTACAGAGTAATAGAAATACATACATCAGATGCATTCTATCTAGTGGCCAAGAACGGAGACTCTGGAGACACACCGACTGACCACTCAACAACTGAGGGACTTTGAACAAACTGATTACCCTGTTTCTTATTCTCTAGTGTCATCTTCTGTTAAAGAGGAAAAATAATACCAGCTCCCTCAGATGATTGTAATAATGGGATGAAATAATGTACAAAGCACCTAGAGTGTTGTCTGGCACATAAAGTGCACTTACAGAATTAGTTGTTATATTATTATTATTATTATAATCATTGCTGGTAAGAGTACTATAGTAGCATGTTAAGATGTTGAAGGAATTCAAAGAGAGGTTATTCCCACGTGGAGGACTAGGAAACACTGTACAGAGAGGAGGTGCTGTTTGAGTAGGATGGGTGTGGGCCGATGTGTCAGATCAAGGCCATAGTACAGGCAGAGATCACAGTGCATGTAGAAGCCTAGAGGCATGAGGTCATGGCAGGTATAGGCGATTCTGGGCCATTATGATGCATAAGGACAGAGGGTGGGATGGTGTTTGGAGATAAGGCTGGATAGGTCGGCAGGGTCCCAGTCCTGAGGGCTGTGAGTGACTTAACGAGGAGTTTGGGCTTGATTCAGGGTATAGCATCCCAGAGGATACTCCACTTAGGGAGGACCAGAGTTAGTCTTCTTTCCTTTTCCTTGTCAGCCCCAAAATTTGAATCTTACTCTTAATGCCACTGGTACTCCACTCACTCCACAAAAGCTTTCTGATGTCTTCAGGTCTTCAGTATCTTTTCTGTTGCCTGGCAAATACCATTTGGCACCCCGGTGCATACCATACCATGGCCTACTGCTAAACAGACTTCTCAAATACTGGCTGTCAGAATTCCAGAAAAGCATAATTAAAGCCTAGTTGTAAAAAAAAAAAAAGGGGGGGGTCCCTAATTTCAAGGGAGATAATTTTTTTTCATTTAATTCACTTTATTTGTTACAGAAAATTCACTATGTGGTATCCATAGCTGGAGCCTGAGTCCACTGCACGGAGACTCTGGTGTGAGTCTTTATAAGATGGTTAGTGAATTCCTGGTAGGGAGACTTGGTGAACACAGTCTCTTCCCAGAGATCTGGGGTCAAGTAAGTGTAGGACTTAGATATGGCATCAAAGGTGGCCTTGGAGAAGTTGCCCAGGGTAGCTGTGCTGCCCCTGGCTGAGGTGTAACAGTCATTAATTCCAGCCATCCTCAACAGCTTCTTGGGCACAGAGGTCAAGACGATTTCAGTGCCTTGGTGTGCAGGGATCAGATGCACCAACACAGAGCCACGGCACCCAGTCACCTTGCAGGGAACGGTGTGAGGCTTGTCAATCTTGTTCCCCCAGTAGCCATGCTACACAAGGACAATGGAGAGCTTGGCTAGAATAATGGCCCCATGATGGCAGTAGCCACCTCCTTGGAGCACTTGATGCCCAAGCCAACATGGCCATTATAGTCTCCAATGGTGACAAAGGCCTTGAACCTGGTCTGCTGGCCAGCACGTGTCTGCTTCTACACTGGCATGATTTTCAATGCTTCATCCTTGAGGGACGTGTCCAGGAAGAAGCCGATGGTCTCAGACTCCTTGATGGGCAGTTCTTTCACCAGAAGGCCCCGTTTGGTGACAGGGAGCCTTTCCTTGACCTCAGCTTTGCCTCCTCCATCTCCGCGGCCTCTCCCAAGGCCCCCGCCGTCCAACGGCCATGGCCCTGACCCCGCAGACCACTACCTAAGACTCCATGGAAACCGCTGAGGGCTTCCATCCCAGGGCTCCCCTGGGGCCTCTGGGCCCTCCCACTGCACTGGCATCATCTGCCATTTGGTGTTTTCTTGGAGAAGAATCCAAGGGAGAGAATTTAATGAGGTTGGAACATGCAAGAAGACTGGGCAAGGGGCAGAATGAGAGCTGATGGGGGTTGACAGACTGAGAAGCATTTTTAGTCATTGACTCAAACCCCTATTTTATAAATGCAAACACTGTCCAAAGAGTGAAAACATCATTTTAGAGGTAAGTGGCCTAGTGGATAGAAGGTACACTGCCAACTCAAAGGTGACTAGTTCAAATCCAGCAGGTGCTTCTTGGGAGAAAGATGAACACTCTCCTTCCGTGTGGGATTTACAGTCTTAAAAAACCCACTGGAAGGTCGGCTCCAAATCAGTTCTCACTTGATGGCAGTGTGTTGATTGAGTTGGGCTGAGATGAAACAAAGAGGGAAGGAATCCTGGTGGCATTGGGTCTGCTAACCAAAAGGTTGGCAGTTCATGTCCACTAGCTGTTCCAAGGGAGAAAGTAAACAGTCTCTCTTCATAAAGATTTATAGCCTTGGAAACCCAATGGGAAGTCATTATGATATATGTCTCCCATATAGTCTAGTGGCAAGAAGGTGTGCTGCAATCCCAAAGGCACGTGGTTTGAAACCACAAACTACTCTGCAAAAGGCTGGACAGTCTCCTCTATGGTGTAAAGAACAACAAAAGCATATGACAACGTAGAGATCAGTTGGCCTAGTGGACAGAAAGTGATGCTACCAAGCCAAAGGTGGGTGACTCTAATCCACGGCCCTCAGGCCTATTTTTAATTGTTTTGGGTCAAACATTCTTCTAGGTCGTATAGCCCTGGTGTGTCCACTTGCCATACAGATGCAACTTGTGGTAGCTGTGAAGCTGAACACTGTGACACTGATGTGTCAAATGCGATAACGGTTACCCATGCTGGACAGTGTTTGGTGGCGCTCCCCAGTTAAAACAAGCTTGGAAGCAGGAGTGGCATCCACTTCCGTAAATACCTTGCCTCCGGAAACCCTATGGACCTGAAAAAACGATGAAAGTTATACAAGTGTTATGGACTTTTGTTTATAGGGTCGCTATGAGTCGCCTACAACTCAATGGCACTTAACAACAACAACACCACACACACACACACATCATATGATATAGCCTATCCAGTAGCATATTTTTTAAAATTAATTTCAATGAACACTTACAGAGATTTTGGATTTCCATTCATTCATTGTTGCACTTTTCCCCCTGCCTGCCCCACCCCCACATCCAGTTCCAGTAGCATATTTGTAAATGGAGGGGTTTGGTAGCACAGAAACAGGCTGACATACATAATATTTCTTCTACAGAGCTGGTGGGGGGTATTGAACCACCAACTTTTTGGTTAGCAGCTGATTTTTTAATCACTGAGCAACAAGGCCTCCTATTCTCCTTCATTTCCAGAACACTTTCATTCTTTGTTGTCCAGTCAATTCTGCCTCACTTGAACACTGACCAAAAGGTTGACTGTCCAAAGCCACCAGCCAATAGATTTAGGGCCTTGGAAATCCTTTAAGGACATACCGCTCTAGCAGATAAAGCTGCTATGAACCAGAACTGACTAGACAGTTACATCGGTGGAAGCCGCCTGTGTCTGCCCAACTCTGCCCTGTGGGTCACTATGGGTCAGAATTGACAGGTGGTCTTTGTAAAGATGTACAGCTTTAGAAACTGTGTGGGGCAGTTAGTTTGACTCTGCTACAATGAGTCGGAGTTGCCTTGATGACAACAGATTTAGACCAAGTCCCTGAGTTCTATAAACAACCATGCACGTGGCTGCTGAAAGGTTAGAGGTTTGAGCCTCCCAAAAGTTGTCTCAGACAAAAGCCCTGACAACCAAGGTAGAGAAGATCAGCTGTGAATCCAGTGGAAGGAACACAATTCTACTCAGATACTCTGACACACACACACACACACAGAGTTGCCATAACAACTACAAATGTTGAGGGGTAATTCCGTGTCACCTGTTTTCCCTTCACAACCCTAAGGCTCAGACACTTATGTTTGGTCAGAGGATTAAGATGAGGCAGAGTTGAGATTCAGACTGGAAACGGCCTATCTTCCACATTCAACTTGGCTCCTTCAGCTCCTAACTTCTGTAAAAGCTTCACAGAGGAAAAGTGACTTGTCCAGAAATGTGTGGTAAATCAGTGACAGTTCCAGAAAGATCCAGGCCTTCCCGACTCCTGTTATCTCACACAAGCATTGCCAAGTGGCTGGAGCTAAGCCTGTCTGAAACCCTTCAGGTGCTCATCCTCGGTCAGCATAACAGCAGGCCTCTGTCCAGCCCCTCGGGCTTGCGGGCAGATCCTATTAAAATGGTATATCACAGGGCTCAGTGTACACCCCGCCATAGATGATGTGAAACACAGGAGCTCCCATGGCCGGTGGGGTAGACACTCCTCTGTGTCTCCTCAGGGTCCCCCACTTTTCTGGGACAGTTCCCACATGCACTTGTAAAAGGTTTCTCCCTCACCTTCAGGCTGCATGTAATCAGAGGTAGGCACTGGACTTTATGTTTGCATGTGTTTGTCTGCACAGCCGATCTATGAAACGAACCGCACTTGACAGATCTGGCAACCACAGCTGGGAGACAGGAGTGACGCCTGGATGCCAACGAATCCCCACACGGCTACTGGCTCTCTGCATGATCGTGCTGCAGCGTCCAGCCTGCTGGTTGTGGAAAAATGGCTAATGAGGGGCTCCTCTCTGCTAGCCCAGAAGCAATTCCCTCCGTGCTCACAACTACAGATAAGAATTTTGTTTAGTTCAAAGATCTCATTAGCGTCTGGGTTAGAGGGAGCAACTGCATGGCTGATTCATCTTCAGGAATCAAAGACAGTTTTAGTACCCCCTGAGTGGCCAGGAGCCCGCTGCGGGCTGCTCTGTGGCCGTTTCTTCCCTCCCAAGGCCTCCCATGGCCTGCAGCCAGAATGTACGAGGAGGTTTTAGGTATCTTTCCCAGAAGGTTGGATCATGCGTGAGCAGACCTTTGTGCCCTTTTTGGGAAGACCCCAAGGATAATACACACGTTTGCACTGACCTCACCCAAGTTCAATCTTCTAAACCAAAGCTGCCTTGTCCTGTGGATTATTTAAGGTAGTGCTGGTGGGGTTTTTCTTTTTTTGGGGGGGTGGGGCGGAATCCCTGCAACTAATGCAGCCCATTTAATTTGCATAATGTGCAAAAAAGGAGAAAGAGAAAGAAAGGAATGGGGACTCTCAGTAGGACAGTTCCTCTCACAGAGGTCCCATGGAGACCCCAAATGGCTACAGCCTTCTGGGAATGTATACAAATTAGAAGATTCAAGAGTTCCTCTTGCTCTGAGGTGCTAAAAGGGAGGGCTCATACATTTCACTTACAGGTTTCTCTGATATGAGAGACCTTTGATATGAGTAACAAACACAGGAGACTCACAGACACAGGAAAGAGGGGAAACACAGTGCCACTTCAGGGGGTGCTCTTCCTTAGGGAGCCGTCCTTCAGGCCACCCTGAGGGGTGGGGGCAGCATGGGGCTGGTGGGGTGGACAATAACGCATGTAAAGTAGCCCTAGGTTGTGTTCTTTGTTCTACAGTGAAACTGATTTTAGACACTAACCCTATATGTATAGGGCGCTCTGGTGGCCTGGTGGTGAGGAGTTGTGCTGCCAACCCAAAGGCGGGTGGTTTATATCCACCAGCTGCTCCATGGGAGAAAGGTGGGCAGTCTCCTCCCCTGCGATTTACTATCTCTGAAAATCTGCCGGAGGGTCAGCTATGAGTCAGTTCCGACTGAAGAGTACGCCACAGAAATGACAAAAATACTCTATGTGCGTAAGAAAGGGAGCTTTCTAGGGAGTCAGGTGGGTGAAACTCAGAGACATTATGAAGGCTTTTTCTCAAACTGTGCAAATTGACTTTTTGAATTGGTGACGGGCCTTCTATCCGTTAGATGTCAAAGGCAAGCAGCTCAATTTCTGCGAGGCTTAAACAAACCTTGCTTTTACTGTAAAGAAATAGAAATGATTGTGATGTACCATTGAAGGCAGAAAGAGCGAGTGCGCGCTGTGGTTTAGGGACACTGGTTTCTGACACTAACCGTGTGTGATTGTTGAGTTCACAGGCAAGGATTGACTCCAAATACACTCACCAGGTCCATCCCAACTGTGATATTGACATGGCCCAGGCTGTCTGAGAACTTCAACAATCATTGAGGGGATGACAATATCCATCCATAAAACATTTTTCATGTATTTGATGAGCACTTATTATGTGCCATTCTTTGTGACAAGTGCTGGGCGTGCAAGGGTAACCATGCCCTCACACAGAAATGCACCCAGTTCTTGCAGGCAGCAAGAGATAAGAGGCAAAGCAGGCATAAACAGAACACTGTGATGCTGTGTGAATTCCACCTTGATAAAAAGAATAACCACTAATAACTTGCCCAAGGTCAAAAGGAAGGAAAATTCTCCAAATCCAGCAGCTGTCATTTTCATTCTTAGCTCAGTTCACAGCACAATAAAATCCAACCTCCTGTCCAGTGGCATTGGGTAGGTATTTAATGATAATTTACCAGATAAAAGGAAGGGATGGAAGGCAGGAGGACGAGAGTAGGGAAAAGGGAAGGAAAATGGTACAGTAATGAAAGTTATGTGCTAGGAAAATGTATGCACCAGAACGCTCTCTTTTCAGTTAAGACACTGAGGCTCAAGCAGAAGCTACATAGATCGCCCTCCCACCATCACACGGAGAGGAACTGACAGAATCTCATGCATAGAGTGAGGTCACCAGAAAAGACCTCCTAAAAGTAGGGTGGGTGGAGAAGGTTTATGGAAAAAGCAGCGAGCGTTAGCAGTGGAAGAGCCAACGCTGGCCCCAGTGGTGGTGAAGGTACCTTTCCTATATGTTGGAGTTTCCCTCACAGCATATCAGAGAAACTTGAGGATGGTGTCTTGGTAAACTGGCCTCTGAATGATGGCCCTGTCCCCTACCAACTGGTGACTCCAGAGAAGGATCAACCCTGTGTCCTCACATGGCACTTATATCACAGATTTTCCTAGGGAGGAAGCGAGATCAGACCTACCTGGGTTCAGGCATAATTCCTGCTCAACAAAGCATAGCTTTCCCCCTCCTCCTAGCGGGCAAGGAGGAAGCAGATGAGAAATACAGGTAGTTCAAAGTTCTTGAGCTGGGAGTATCAAGTCTGATGAGGTTGGTCTGTCGGCCACTTTGTAAACAAAAAAATGTTCTTTACCGACTATAGGCACAGCTTGGTTTCAGACATTGGAGATGTGATGGATCGCATAAATCAAGGCCCAGCCCTGCCTTCAGAAGTTTACTGTCCCAGTCACAGAGGACCTACTGCTCGCATGTGCAAGACTACTGCGATTAGAAAATTGTCCGATCTTTTTAGGAAACAATCTGTCAATATCCTTCCAGAGTCTGAAATCCAGCCAGCCATTTCATTTTACCACTATAATTCGATACCAAGAAAATAAGATAATAAAAAAAAAATGAAGAAAAGCCCTGTGTGCTACAAGACAAATACTTTTACATCAGTTTTAAGAGCAAAAATTAGAAGAAAAAAAAAAAATCTTACTGTCCAATAATATGTAAGCTTAAGTAACATGAGCTCTCCTCCCTTTATAGGGTAGACAACAAAACAATAAACTGGTTATTGTCAACTTGGAACTGATTCACGGCTGAGCCTCCAGTGGGTCTTCAGAGGCTATAAATGACACAAGAGGTAACTGTCCGTCTTTCTTCCTTACAGCTGTTGCATTTGAGCTGCCTACCTTTGGCTTGGCAGGGCAACCCCTTAACTACTAGGCCATCAGAGTTTTCTGCTTCCTTTGTGTAGTACAAAATTGCTCTTGAACGAACCAGTATGAAGAGCTGCAGTAATGAGAACAATGTTCCTGGTACAAGGTCAAATGAAAAATTCAAGGCTCAGAGTTGTTTATAGAGTAATAGCACAGTTCTAGAATAGCATATTTCATATATCTACATACTTTTCTCTCTATATCTATCTATCTATCTATCTATCCATCCATCATCTATTATCTATATTTATCATCTACCTATTATCTACCTATCATCTATCTATATCTGTTATCTATCATCTCTATCTATCTTGTCAGGGACTGGCCAACCTGCAAAGCAAGATCAGCAATGCATAGTAAAAACAGCAGGACCACTCATCTTGGCTTGACCATCCTTTCTACAGTAAACAACTCCAGGAAACAGTATGCTAATGAATACGGAATGACCAAAGGCCTCAGAATTCTATGAATGTGGTACCTTTTTGTTTGTCAAAACATATTGTCTGGAAAATGTCCTTGTTTTGTGTTGAGGTCTGGGAATGTTTGATCTACCAGTCAACATCTCTGGACAGATAAGAGATAATGCGATTACCCCTGCAGGCATGTTCCTAAGACGTACCCTTGCCAGAATAATAAAGGTTGCTATTTCATCAGCCAGTCGTCTTTCTGCGTCTTCATTTCAACCTGGTGCCTCCTTTTGGTGGAATTCTCTCAACATATCGGGGCTGGATCCCCGATACTATCTATCATCTCTATCTATCTAGCACTCTTCGGATTTGTATGCAAAATTGCAGCAACTCTTTAATATTCACATCTCAGAGTTTATTATTCTCATGCTAAATGTAAGGATACTGTGGTTTGCTAAGGTTTATGAATCGAATTACTAAGAATTTCACTTGCCTTAGTGCTGAGGAGAGGATGAGCAAGAGGCCACCAAGGTTTGATAAAGCACGTCCCGGCTTCCTTTGTTAGGTTTAATTGCGACTCAAGAACTCTGAGGAAGCAGCCTCTTGTCTTCTCCATCCTCCCTGCCTGCTGAGAGGAAGGTGAAAGGGCGCCCACTCATGGAATTAAAGTCATCATTTTCCACAGCTGTCTTGGTTTGCTTTCTACTACTGCTTAAGCATGTAGCAACATCCCCATGCTTCACCCATGCTGTGTGGTGCTGTGGCCCAAAGTATACACACAAGATGCTTGCCCGGGGAGCCTCAGTGGGGATTACCTCTTACTTAGCTTAAGCAAGGGCAGAAGCAAGCAGGGCCAGAAGGGATACAGCAGTGAGAGGCAAGGTAGTCCTCAACCCCCTGCATAAGCCAGCCCTCCTCCCTCTCTGGTCCCTTCTGCATTAGTGCGCTCATTGTGCTCAATATTTGAGCTGCACAATGCTGATGCCTGCTACAGTGTCATTACTGGGTGGTGGGGGTGCATTGACCACAATTCCCGAGGCTCAGAAAGAACGACATCAAAATGACTCCAGAGTCCATGGTGGCGGTGGCAGAAGACAGGCAGGCCAGCGAAACAGGGAGAGGGGCCACCAAACAGGCACTTGGTTGATGTCACCTATAACCCCAGATAGTTATTTGTCACCATCCCCCTGAGTGCTACGCCACCCCACCCCATGACCCTGTAGTCAGTCACAGTGCCTGTCAATGGGCAGAGAGGAAGGTCTCCTTAGCTGATGGAAGAAGGGAGAAGCTGCAGAGCAATGTGGGGGTCAGGGGTAGGAAAGGGCCAGACCAAGCTCTTGGCCTGCTCAGGGTAGGAAGCGGGAGGGGGCTGGGTCATTCTGCCTGTAAGGGAATGAGTGCCACCATGAGCTACTGCACTGAGTGACACCAATAGCAGTGACACCAGCACCCTGCTCCCTAGATGTACCTCACAGACACCCCATCCAGCCTCTTTGCCATTGCTCAAGCTTCCCCTTTTTGCCCAGTGTCCTCTTCTCCTGTTCTCTACCTCCAAAGAGACCACCATCCTTCAGGGTCCAACTGAAGTGATACCCTCTCAGCAGCAGGACTAGCTTCTACATCCTCTTGTTTCTCTAAACACAACATACAGTATTTTCTTACTATTTGTAGCATATTGTATTCTAAGTTTTAGTTTTCAGTCTTTCCCACATGACTGTGAACACCTCATGGTCTGAGAGCTTCAAATGCCACATACTCTTCACAGGACAATCTACTATAGTCAAGCTGTTGTTTAATCCCTGGGCAGGGCAAACAATGAACACTCATCTACCTATTGAAAGGCTGGCAATTTGAATCCATCCACAGGTATAAGAGAATAGGAGCACTGGTGATCTCCAATCACATCTTGTTTTGCTACGCTTCATAGATGTTGTCTATTTGCCGGTTTTACTTTGTTTTGTTTTAATGAATTGAAGGTGCAGAGCAATTCTCCATTAAGCAAGTCTACTGGGGCCATTTTATCCAACAGCGTGCACTTGCTTTGTGTCTCTGTGTCACGTTTTGGTAATTCTCACAATATTTCAAGCGTCTTCATGCTATCACACACTTTATAGAGCACAGTACAGTGTAAACATGATTTTATCTGCTCTGGGAAACCAAACATTTTGTGGGCCCTGCTTTATTATGACAGTCACTTTATTATGATGGTGTGGAACTGAATCACAGTATCTCTCAGGTAAGCCTGGACTTCTAAAAAAAAAAATAGCCATTTGGAAGCCATATGGAAAACAATTCCCCTTAGACATTCATCGTTATGAGTTGGATCTTGTAGATGAAGCACTGCCAGTAGAAAAATTATTAAGTGCTTTCGTTGTTGTTGTAAACTGTCTAGTCAGAACTGCCTCCCATCTGACCCTCCAGTAGGTTTTCAGAGGCAGTAGATGGCACAGGAGGAGAATGCCCATCTTTCTCCCATGAAGGACCTGGTCGATTTGAACCCCTTACCTTTGGGTTGACAGCACAACTCCTTACGTCTCAGTCACCAGAGCTCCCCTATTAAGTGGTAAATACCTTAAGTGTATGTATTTGTCTTCAGCTCTTTTTTTTAAAAATTTATTTATTTATTTATTTTTATTGTTTGTGTGTGTGTGTGTGTGTGTGTACCATCAAATCAGATCTGTCTGGTACAGGAGGAGATTGTCCCTCCTTCCTCGGCAGAGCATCTGGTGGATTTGAACCGTGCACCTCTGGGATTGCAGTGCAGCTTCTTGCCATTAGGCCCCCAGAGCTCCCCTCTTTAGCTCTTTTTTATAACAACACTTGATATTTCATAAACAAATGAATTCATTAGAAGATGAATATATCCTTTATAGTATCCTTCCCTGCAGACCCGTGAAAGCCTTCTCTCTGGTGACATAGGCTGTGATTTCCTGTAGGAGATTCCCACAGTGGCTTTTGCAAGTGTCTGATTTATCTTGTAGTTGGTGAATTGTGTTACACTAAATGGAGAAAGGTCAATGTTAAATCTCTTGAGTGAAAATTAGCAGTAAGGTAGGAAGCATGGAAATCACCCCCAAGGTTTGAGAGTCCAGGAGGAAGGGTGTCTCAAGCAAGTCACACAATATGTCTACTAAGTTAGAAATTCTCCTTCCTGTTGGGCTATCTTCACATGTCTTTCTCCCTGAGCAGAGCTCTGGGCTGTTCTCTCTGCAGAAGTGGCTTCGAGTGGTCCAACATTGGCCCTCTGAGCTCAAGGGACCCATTTAATAGTCAGCTGATCTGTTTTTAATATGCTGGTGTAGAGAAAAGAACAACTCAAAGAGGAAGGCCAAGTGGGTGAACATTCTAGGCCGTGTGGGAGGGAAGCCAGGATGGAGAGGACTAGCTAGCTGACTCCTGAGAGAAGTGCCTTGAGTAGCTCAGCTCCATTTCACATGGGTTGAGGGGGTGATGCCTGTCCTTGCATTCCCCATGATGCTAAGCCTAGAATGCTTTATGTGAAGATATTTTAGTAAATTCATGCTCCAACTAACAGAGAGAGCCCTTAAGACACTGCAGAACATTACACAGGAAGACCAATGCTGGGAAGACAGTATTGAACTTGAAGGAATTTGTACAGTTTGCTGACAATGGAACCATTTAGCAAAGAGTCCTACTGGTAAAGTACATATTAGGACTGCTCATATGTGAATCATTTAGATTGTGTAAGGTGGGTTCTTCTTGTTTTGGTTGAGGGTTGGGTGTGGACTGCTTGGAAGGAACATTCTTCTGAATGATACAGCACTGGTCTGTCAATTCGCTGTACTGTGGTAACTTAGGGTTGCTGTGATGCTGAAATCTGTGCCACTGGTGTGTCAAACGCCATAATGGTTACCCATGGTGGACAGTATTTGGTAGAGCTCCCAGATTAAGATAGGTTTGGAAGCAGGAGTGGCATCCAGTTTCTAAACAACATGTCTCTATGAATTTAGAGAAATGATAATAGTTCTAGAACAGGGTTCAGGTGGTCTTTTGTTCATAAGGTCACTCTATGAGTCATGCTCAACTTGACGGCACTTCAACAACAACAACAATCAAAAGGTCAGAGAGCTCTGGTGGTCTAGTGGTAAGAAGATGCACTGCAACCCCAAAGACACACAATTCAAATCCACCAGCTGCTCTGTGGGAGAAGAATGGGTAAATCTCCTCCTGTGTGATTTACTTCCTCTGAAAACCTGCTGGACGGTCAGCTATGGGTCAATTCTGGCTCAACGGTACTCAGTAACCACCATTGCCACCAAAAGGTCAGTGCTTTGAACTCATGACCTACTCTGCAGGAGAAAGATGCTTCCATAAAGACTGAACTTCCCCTGAATCAGGTCCATCCTGACCCTCCATCAGGTTTCTGAGGTTGCAAATCTTTATGAGAGGAGAGTTCATGGAACAGCTGGTGGATTCAAACAATTGATCTTTTTCTTTTTCATCCCAACATGCCACAGAGCTCCTAACACCAAGGGGCAGTTCTATGAGGTCCCACAGGGTCACTATGAATCAGAACTAACTCAGTGGCAATGGATTTGGTAGAAAGAACAAGTGGTTTGTCAGACATTACTGAGCTAGCCCCTGACTCAGTTTCCCCTAGCATGCATGTCACCTTAAGAGCTCTTTCTAAAATGTATTTTGTGGCTAGTAAAGTAAGTGGCCAAACAAAGGTCTCTGTGGCTGGCAAAAGGCAGAGGGGATGGGATGAGGGACTGTGCTCCGGGTTTTCCCGGAAGGAGCAGGTACTCTGTGTCCTGGAAGGGAGGGGTGAGCAGTGTCGGGCACCTTAGCAGCATCACTGGTTACGCAAACCAAAGCTTGAGTGGTGCTCTGAGAGAAGCAGACCGTGAAGAGCTTGCAGTGCAGCAGGACATCATGACCTGCAAAGCACAGCCTTAATAAAGATCACAAAGATATACCTAAGTCATAAGAGGAAAATGAGCTGCTCTGCCTCTGTAAATAAATCCACGGAGTGCAAACAAAAACACGCCAGAAAAACCAACTGCAAATGCACTCCTAGAAAAGGAGACCAGATGTCCCTGGCATCTTTTTAATTAAATTGTGAGTCAATTGCAAGCCGAAGGGTGGGGGGCGGAGGGGAGTGGAATTTTGCTTTCTAAGACTGCCAGATGCAAAGTCCAATTTCCAGGATAATGTATCCAGGGTGGAGGAGCCTTTCCAAAATTTAATTACATATTGCTTAGCAACTGGAGGGATGATCAGGAATGGAGTTGGGGGGCCTAGGGTGATTCATTATGGATGTTGATGCCTGGGGTTGGACACGGACACAGGCTGTGGTCAGCATGCTGATACAGTTCATCCCCAGGAGCCATGGGAGCTGGTAACAGTTACATAAATGCTAAGTTTCACTCTGCTTTTCTTCCAACTGACCAATCCAGTAGTCAAATCAGGACCCTGCTTTCTTTACTCTTCACAGAGGAAATGTCTTTTGTTCCCTTGTCTGAAGTATTATACATCATTAAAAATACAATGGTTCAGTAATGTATAAAGTGGAAAGTCAAAGTTCTCTCACCAAGAAGAGCCACTATTAACATATTCTGCATATATTTCCAGAATATTCTATTCACTGCAAAGCTCTCTCTTTCTCCTCTAAATGAGACAATATTGTTCTATGTATTGTTTTGGTGGTTTTCCACATAGTTTATGGTAGATTTTGGTTTTAAACTTTTTTCCACTTTCCCTTCACTTAATTTATCTGTTTATTAATTTTTACTTCCTCTTCACTCTCTTCTCATTCCTGTTAACTCTCCAACTTTTTTTCTGTGCCTAAATATTTTTTTAAGTTTTTTATATTAGTGTCTCTCTCTGGGAACCTAGCAGGAAGGACTTGTGCTGCCAAACCAAAGGCAAATGGTTTGAATCCATCAACTGCTCTGTGGGAGAAAGATGGGCAATCTCCTCCCATGTGATTGGTCTCTGAAAATGCACTGGAGGATCAGCTCTGAGTAGGTTCTGACTTGGTGGTACATAACAACAATATACTATGAATATCCATTTGGGAGCTGTCACCTTATGCTACTCAGCATAATTTGCTCTCAACTTAAAAATGCTGTCCCATTTTTAACAAATTCTTCATTGCTTTTTAGTGATGCCTAATACTTCTTAATATGAATATATCAGTTTCCTTAGTTATTGGCCCATTGACGGACATTGGGTTGTTTCCAAATTTTTGTTATAAATAATGCTGCAATAAACATGGGTTATGCATGTCAATGTGTGTCACAGCTTTTATTTCTTTGGGATATATATATAGTAGTGGACTTGTTGGATCAAGTCAACATTTTTGTTCACAGCTTTCTAAGGAAGCACCAAAGTTCTTTCCATAATGCTTGTACCATTTTATACTCCTACCAGCAGTGTATGGAGGTTCCAATCTCCCCACATCCTCTCCAGCATTTGTTGTTTGCTGTCTTATTGAACAATGTTATTGTTGCCAAGGTGAGATTGGTCCAGTGGTTTTGCAACTAATTTTATGGTTGTTGTTGTTAAGTGCCATCGTTTCATAGATGAATCAGCAACCCTCAGCATAAAAGACCGAATACTTGTATAACTTTCATCGTTTCTCCAAGTTCATCAGGTTTCCAGAGGAAAGCTATTTTGGAAGTGGATGCCACTCCTGCTTCCAATCCTGTTTTAATCTTTGAGGCCCACCAAACACTGTACACCAAAGGTAACAATTATCAGATTTGACACATCAGTGTCACAGTGTTCAGTATCGCAGCAACAACCAGTTACCTCTGTACAGCAAAGTGACAGACAAGTGTTATACCACTTAGAATGTTTGACAAAAAACAACTAAAATTTTATGGTCGACATTTAAAAGTCTGGTTTTTCAATCAAAATGCAACATACACATAACAGTTTTCAAGTAATGGAATCACAATCCAAAACAAGGCATAAAACCTTACCGATGCCTCAGATCCGTTCCCTACCACACTCTCTTGGACGTTAATCTCTTCCTTTTTCCTAGAATAACCATTCTCTTGTGTTAGTTTTGCCTGAATTTTTAGTCTCACAAAAAGGGAAGAATGTACAATATATTCTTTTGTGTCTGATTCCTTTTCTAAACACTTCACAAGATTAATTCACATCAGTTTTTGTTTTGGGTAGCTGTAGTTTATTTTATAGTAGCCCAAGGGGTACAGCAGTTTAAAAGGTTAGTGGATAGAGCAACAAGTGAGAAAGCAAGAGAATATTTTAAAAGGGACAGATATCCATTTAGTCTCGAAGAACATGTGTGTGTGGGGTGTCTCTCTATCAAACAGGAACTCTTTATCCTCTTTGCCTAGAAGGACAATTTTGAAGATCTCTTTGTCAAGCTGACATCTCTTGAGGGTTGCAGTTTACCTCCTAACCTTGGATTTATAGCTGAGCATCATTCTGTGTCGGTTAACTGAGCTAGTGTCAAAGATGTTCTTTTCAGTAAATTGTTGTTGTTGTTGTTATAAGCCATGAGATGCAACTGACTCATTAGCTGACCTTCCAGTGGGTTTTCAGAGGCAATAAATTGCATGGGAGGAGACTGCCCATCTTTCTCCCATGGAGTAGCCAGTGGATTCAGACTGATTGCCTTTGGGTTGTTACCACAACTCCTTGCCTTGAGGTCATAAGAGCTCCCTTTCAGTAAATAGGAGGTGGGACTTTAACTCTTCTAAACTTTACCTGTATTACTGCTAGAAACCTGACTCTGAATCACAGACTTTCCCATTTTCCTCTTTACATGATGCACTGAATCAAAGTATTTTTCTCTGAGACAGTTCAGACCAAGAAGGCCAGCATTCAGCTAACAGGCATCACAACGCCTAGTGAAACACTCTCCCAGGGCCTCCCTCGTAACAAACTCTAACTCTGCTAAGAGCTTTCAAGCATCATGTGGGTGACCCCTTTATGACCTTCTGGAGGGCAGCCATCATGAAACAGGAAAACCTACAGCAAATGTCATGTGATGACTAACCAGCTAACCGGAAAGAAGCTATTTGGACGCTAGCTTTGTTTGCCAATTGATCTGCATAATCTCTCCTTTTCTAAAGATAACCCCGCCTTTCCCCCTTGAAAGTGCTGAATAAAGATGAGTTCTTCCCCACGCTTTAAACCTAGCCTATAAATACCAGAATCATCCCTTAGTGAGATGGAACTTGGAAGCTTACACTCCTTGTCTCCAAAATTATTTTTGTTGTTAGATGCCATCGAGCTGACTGGTACTCATAGTGACTGTATGAACAACAGATCTGAACCTTGTCCTGTCCTACACCATCCTTACAATCTCTGATATGTTCCAGCTCATTGCGACAGTCACCGTGTCAATCTTTCATGTGGGAGGGTCTTCCTCTTTTTGTCTGACACTTCACCTTCCTAAGCACGATGTCCTTCTCCAAGGACTGACCCCTCCTGACAACATCCCCAAGGGTAAGTGAGATGAAGTTTCACCATCCTTGTCTTTAAGAAGCAACCTGATTGCATCTCTTTCAAGACAGACTTGTTATTCTTATGGCAGTCCGTGGGATATTCTCTTCTTCCATACTACAACTTAATCAGCTCTTCAGTCACCCAACTTTCAGATGCATTTGGAAGTAATTGAAAAAGACCATGACTTGGGTCAGGTGCACATTGGTCTTGAAACTGACATCCCTGCTTTTCAGCACTCTGGAAAGGTCTTTGATAGCACATTTGTATTTTGGTTTGTTACTGCTGGTACCAAGGTTGTTGATGAGGGATCTAAGTAAAACAGAATCTCTGACAATCACTATCTTTTTTCCACCTACCATGATGTTACTTATTTGACCCAGTTATGAGGATTTTTGTTGTCCTGATGTTGAGATGTAATCTATATCTCCTATATGCTACTATATATAAAAAAATTTATTTTCCCTCATTGCAACCCTTGTCTCTAAGATTGGTTTTTCCAGTAGCAAGCAACAACTGTGTGAGGTGTACCCCCTCCCCCAGTAATAAATTCACCACCACCTGCCCAGTGGGAGGAAAGTATTGCAGTCTCCCGCTACAACAGTTTACAGTTTTGGAAATACTATTGGGCAGTTCTATTCTGTCCTCCTAGTTAAGAACAGACTCAACAACCATAATAGGTATTAGTTTGGGGTTTTATTTTGCCTTTGGTTGTTCTTTTTTGTTTTTATTTCAGTACTCTTCTCTTACATGGCTTATTACAATACTTGGCTTATCTAGTTCACTGATGGCCATTGAGACTGTCTCCAGTGTGAGCCCTTTCCAAATAGAAACACTGTGTTCTTCTTTTCATTATTTTCTTGCAAGACATTCTACCTGGGAGTAAAATTTCCATTTGCTGAAATGTCTCTACCAATTTGTACTTCCAACACCAGTTTATGAAAGTTCCCCCAACACATCTTTTATTGTCTGTATCATGCTTTAATGTAGCTTTCTATCGATTGAGATGTTGACTGCCTCTAACTCTCAAAAAAACAACCAAAAAAACCCACCTCACTGTTTGTCTTGTTGATTCTGACTCATAACAACTTTATAGGGCAGTGTAGAGGTGGAAATAGGGTTTTCAAGGCTATATTTTTAAAAATCATTGTTCTTTGACTGAAGGTTTACAACATTTGTTAATTTTAACAATTTAAATTTTTAAATTTAAATTTTAATTGTTAAATTTAACAATTGTTAATTTGTTAATTTTATTTCAACCATTCTTACACAATTAGTTCAGTAACATTAATTTCAATACCCATCATGTAATCACATTTTTCCCACTTCCTCCCTGTAATTTAGATTCGCATTAATCCTTCCATACCTCTCTGTGTCTTCTCTTTCTTTAATGATACTCTGCTCATCATTCCCTTGTTGTATCTTGCCTTTCCCTTCACCCAGCTTAATATGTATGTGCTTATCATCTGTGCACTCATTTTCATTCTCCTCTTTTTCCTTTCCCAGCCCTGGTACTTATCCAAGAATAAGTCTATCTGTGCATTAACCTTTGCTTAGCTTTTAATAACAGTAGTCTGAGGCAATATTTGTCCTTTTTTGACTGACTTATTTCATGTATCAAGGCTCTCAATCTTTATGGTAGAAAACTGTCATATCTTTCTCCCGTTGAATAACTGATGAGTTGAAATCACTGACCTTTCAGTCAGCAACCAAGTGTTTTAATCATTGTCCCACCAAGATCCTTTGTGTTTTCTAACTCAAACATTAAAACAACAAAACCAAAACCTTATATCGATGTCTTTACACACTTTTCTTTGGGCACTTAAATGATTATTCCTTATAATGAATTCACAGGAATGGCACTTGGGGGGGAGTATCAAAGATCATGTGCATTTTAAATTTTTATATTTCTGGGATTCTTAAATTCTTCTTTAAGTCGATTTCCAACATTCACATGATCCTTTCAGCTGTTGTTGAAACTCACCTTTCTCTTTGTGTCCTCAAACGTACTGCAAACGTTTTACAAGTTGTAGGCCCCTGGGACTGGCCTCTATATCTCTTGGGGAAGCCCTAAGTGGATTCCATGAAGAAGGAGAGTTGAAGGATGCTGAGAGCTAGACATGGAGATCACAATTCATGAAATCCACTCCAGGGATGCAGAAGGAGGCAGCCTTTGAAATGCTTCTTAGATATTTATATTACACTCTCAGTAATTCAAGGCAGAGGACTCTGTACTCAAAGAAACACATTCATTTGGCTTCATAATGATTTCTGGTTATACGATCCCTTGAATACATCAGTACCTGGGAAGAAAAGTTCACCTAAGATGAATGTGGTCCCACACAATGTATTGAGAGCCATAGGTGTTGGGCATTACTGTAGACATTGTCTATCCAGACACAGATTAGCATTTGGGAGACAGCAGTGCGGTGCAGAAGCTCCACAATGGAGATGTAGCATGTTATATCAGCACGTAAGAGGGCGAAAAGAACTTCAAAAGCATCTGGAGAAGCTTAATAGAAAATGCTCATATTTCCAGCTGTATCTAGGCCAAGCTGGTTATGGATTACTCACTTTTAAGTGGAATATAAATATTATCCATAACTCCTCTTTTCTGATCCTCTTCAACTGGCCAGGATGTGCATGCTGATGTTTATAGTTAGGTTTTCTCCTAACATTCTCACAATAATCTGATCTGCTTATTGTTCCCCTCAGGTCTCAGATGAAGACTCAGAACGAATACCGGTCACTTTTCCAGGGCTGCAGAGGTAAGGAGCAGTAATCCTGGAGGACATTTTCACAGAATTCCAAAACCTGGGCTCTTTTGTCATCCACAGACATTTTAATAAAGGGCAAAGCAAAAGTTCCACTCGAGAAGCATTGGGAATGATGACAGATGGAGGCAACATGAACTGCTTTCCTTTAGAGATACTCAGGGTCGATTGGGGAAATGTCTCTCTCAGGGTAAGCACAGTCATGTTGTAGAGTCCCTGAAAAAGTAATAGTGGCAGACGCTTTTTAAATTTTTTTGTAAATTCTACAAGACACCTACCTACCTTTCCTGCCTTCGGCTTAGTGGGAAGCGCACATCCCACTTTCAGTGCATGCTGCCATCTAGTGGGAGGCCTGTATAAATGTATTGCTCTGAATAAATGGGTCAAATCCACCAACTCTACAACCAGAGACCCTTTGGGACATATGTGTCCCATTGATTGTCTTAAAATTCACATTTTCTCAAACTCTCTTTTCTCATTCATTAAAAATGTCTTCATTAGAGAAAACACATGGTTCTGAGAAAAATTCAAGGCATGAACTAATTCCATTTTGAAAGGGTTATACTGCTGGAAGGGTCCTTTCTGCTCTAACCTTCTCATGTTTTTGGCTCAGGGCATTGTGTGAAGCGATCTCCTTGAGATACACAGGCCAGTACAAAGAGGAATGTGAAGGACCCATCATCCGGAAGTCCAGCACTGCTGCCCCAGCTGAAAGCCGAACAAGCACTCAACCTTGAGAAACATGAAAATAAGGTCCTCTGCCCAAGGCAACCGATTCAACTCATAAAGCTGGAACTTGAACTCATGTCTCCCAGCTCAATTTTCCTGTGAAGGAAAGTTCTCCTAATGTTGATATTGATGTTGTTGTTATGTGCCGTTGAGTTGCCTGAAATTCATTAGCGACTCTATGTATGACTGCTGTGAAGCCTATCAGTCTCATTGACTCTGACACACCTTCCCCCATCACCCTACTTACTGTATCAAGCCACCTCATCCGGGGTCTTCCTCTCCTGTGCTGGCCCTCCTCCCTTCCGAGCACGATGTCCTTCTCCAACAATTGGTCCCTCCTGTCCACATGCCCAAAGTATGTGAGATAGGCTTCAAAATCCATCCTCTAAGGAGAAATTTGGCTTCACCCTCTCCAAGACAGAGCTATTTGTTTTCTTGGTTGTCCATGGTATGTTCAAAACTCTTCTCCAATCATCAAGTTATCTGTGAGTCATAGCAAACCTATGAACAACAGGTCTGAACCCTCCTGCCCGTTGTTACAGTCACTGTGTCAATCTGTCTTATTGAGGGTCTTCTTCTTTTCACTGACTTCCCACCTTTCCAAGCATTATGTCTTTTGCCAAGGACTGACCTCTTCTGACAATATGCTCAGAGGATGTGCAAGACCAAGTTTCACCATCATTACCTTGAAGGAGTGCCTTGGTTGGTCCAAGACAGACTTCTATTCTTTTGGCAGGTGATGGGATATTCAGTACTCTTCTCCAATATCACAACTCAAAGCCATCGATTCTTCTTCTGTCATTCTTATTCTAACAATAGTCATCAAGCAATTCACTCTTAGCAGCAGCTAGGGGTATTTTCCTCTAAGTTATGGGAGTATTATTGATAAATGTAAATTTATATAATCATAGCAACAACTAATTGTCATCAAGTCAGGATCAGTTATTTGCTGACTCTCTAGCAGGTTTTCAGAGGCTGTAAGCTACATGGTAGGATATTGCCTGTCCCTCCCATCCGCCAAAGCTGCTGGTAGATTCGAATCACCAGAGAGGCACCCCCTTTGAGTGAGCATTACAACCCCTTACAGACCACAACCCCAGAACTCATGGAACAATTAGCAGAGGCCAGAAAAATCTCTCTCTCTTAAACTAAACATGGGATATGTGGTCCCTGTAGGGGAAATGGCATTGTAACATGAAAATAAATGGATGTGTCTATGTTTTAATAAAAGTTTATTTATAAAAATAGAGACTATTTGAGACAACCAGATAGTAACATGAAAAAGAACAAAGTTGGACTTCCACCTGGCACTATATTAAAAAAATTAACTCAGAATGGATCAGAGACTTATATGTAACAACTAAAACAAACAAACAAACAAACAAACAAAAAACTCTTATAAGAAAACAGATATGTGAATCTTTGCAACCTTTAATTAAACAATGGTTTCTTATCTCTGATGCAACAAGAGAAAACAGAAAAATTGGACTTCATCAAAGACCTATGTGCTGCAAAAAGAGACCTTTAAGAAAGTGCAAAAATAATCCACATAACTGGAGAAAATATCTGCATATCAAACATCTGAGAAGATTCTTATATCCAAAATATGTAAGAATTCTTACAATCCCAACAGTGTAAGGACCAAGAGCCCAATTAAAAAGAGGACAAAGACTAGAGCTTTATCCAAAGAAGAGATACAAGAGGATGGTGAGCACATGGAAAAATACTTAATATCATTGCCAGAAGAGAAATGCAAATCAAACCCACAATGAGGTACCACTTCACATTCTCCAGATTGCTACGGTTAAAAAAAAAAAAGACAAATAATATCAAATATTGATGAGAATGTAGAAAATTGGAAGTTTTCTGCATTGCTTGTGGGAATAGAAAATGGTGCTGCCGCTGTGAAAGAGGCTGGCAGTTTTTCAAAAGGTTAAATACAGAGCGACTATATTATCTGGCACTTTCACAAGTACCCCTGAGAGATGACAACACATGTCCACACAAGAACGGTGGTGACCCACACATTCAAAGCAGCATTATTCATAACTACGAAAAAGTAGAAACAACTCAAATGCCCATCAGCTGTTGAATAGACAAATAAAATGAGGCAGACACGTCAAAAGGAATGTTACTCGGCCATAAAGAGGAATGGAGTGCTAATGCACTCGTCAACACGGATGAACTTTGAAAAGGTATGCTAAGCACCATAAAGTCACTCACAGAAGACCACATTTTCTCTGAGTCTATTTATATGAAATATTCACAACACAGAGTTGAGTTTAGGGCTGTTGTACATAGGGTCGCTATGAGTCACAAGCGACTCGACGGCACATAACAACAACAACATTCACAACAGGCAAATCTATACAGACAGAAATAAAGGATCTCGGGTAGCCTGTAGCAAGTCTCTCTGGTGATCTGAATTTAGCTCTGGCTCCATGTGGGGGCAGTTTCCTCTCCTATGGATTAATTACAGCCTCTGAAAACCTGCTGGAGGGTTCGCTATGAGTCTGTTTCATTTTAACAGCAATGAGTTTGAGTTTTGATTTGGTTTCCTTCTATATAGAGACAGAAAAGTAGATTAGTAGATTAGGAAGCTCTGGTGGCCTAATCCATAGGAAGCTGCTTTGCTACCCCAAAGGATTTTTAAATCCCCAAATGGTTTCATGGGAGAAAGACAAGCAATCTCCTCCTATGCAGTTTACAGCCTAGAAATCCCAATGGAGGTCAGCCATGAGTTGGTTTTGACTCTCTAGCAATGAGTTTATGACTGGTCAGGAGGTGGTGGGACATTCAGAGTGACTGTTTGTGAGTTTCCTTTTGCGATTCTGACAATGTTCTCAAGTTGATTATTATAATGGTTGCTCAGTAAACATAGTAAAGTCACGGAATTGTCCATGCCATTGGTGAATTGTATGGAATGTGCACTGTATCTCAATAAAAACCATATTGAAACAAACAAACAGTAAAGAAACAGATGGCAAGTTATATTTGGCTCAAAGGCTATAGTTTGCCAACCATCGAATGTCAGATACAAGGAATATAGCACAGAAACACCACTCAGCTCTGATGAAACACACAGTCTAGTGACAGAGGCAGATGTTGGGCATATAATTATTTCAGATTGATATATAATTAGAAACTGTAATAAGAGATTCAAGAAAGTACAAGAACTTGAGAATATAACTGGGAGAGGGCAGCTGTTGTATACTGGATGGCAGAGTTGGCTCTCAGCTACTAACCACAAGGTCGGCAGTTTGAATCCACCCAGCAGTGGAGAAAAGGCTTGCAGTTCACCTCCACAACCACTGAAAAGCCTATGGAGCACATCTTCACTCTGAGAGTAAGGGGATGGGACAGCAAGGAGTGGCGAGCATTGAAGTTGGAAATGGACATTGAGCTGCTCAGAAGGCTGAAAAACAGCTGAGGAAGCAGAACAATGCAAGCAAAGGTAGGCTGGATTCTGGTGCACTCAAAGCAGGGCAAGCCACAGTGAGGCCAGAGCAAGGAGGGTGAGAAGAAGGGAAGGGCCCACTGGGAACCTGAGGGCTTTTCTCAGGCCTTTTGTTTGTTGGGTTTCCCCGCCCCTACCCCTAAGGGAATAGAAGGAGCTTGACTTGCTTCTTCAAAGGCTCTTTCTGGTTGATCTTTGGAGAGTGGGTTGAGAGAGGGCCAAAAGGATCATAAGAAGGTACAATGAGAGCAACCGCAGTAATTGTTAGTTGCTGATGAAATACTGCCTGCTGATGCTGCCTTTCTGTAACTACTCACAGGTGGTACCACTGTGGCCCACAGAGTTTTCATTTTCAGAAGATTGCCAGACCCTTCTTAATCTGTCTTCATCCCGATGCTCCACTGCAATCTGTTTGGCATCACAGCAGCACACAAGCCTCCAGGGACACACTAATAGTGACGGGTGTCTGAAGTACACCACACAGGCTCACATCCAACTTGGAAGGTGAGCATTCTACCCCCGACACAATGATCTCAACACCTGATCATTTTCCAGTGTTGGTAGTCATAATTTCACTTAATCTTCTTAACAAGAAACGATGAACAGAAAAGGAAGGTTAAAGTAACAATACATACCTGAGTGCAGAAGAAACTGGGGAGATGGGAGACAGAAATATAGGGGAGACCTATTTTTTTTTGTACTGAAGAGCAATGGTGTCTCTCTGGAGACTAAGGTGTGTCTGATACAAGCCATGGTCTTCGCAATCACTTGTTATGCATCAGAGAGTTTGACAATGACCAAGGAGGATAGAAGGAGAATTGATGCTTTTAAGCTGTGGTGCTGGAGAAGAGTATTGAGAATACCATGGACTGCTAGGAAAACAAACAGATTTGTCCTGGAAAGGGTTAAACCGGGTGGCTCCTTGGAGGCAAGGATTCTGAGGCTCCGTCTAACATACTCTGGACATGTTGTGAGGAGAGACTGGTCCTTAGAGAGGGGCCTCATGCTTGGGAGGGTGGAGGGACAGCGCAGGAGAGGAAGGCCCTCTATGAGGTGGATTGATTCAGTGACTGGGATAATTGGGATGGGAGTGTCAGAGGCAGTGCAATTGGAACAGGACAGAGCGGAGGTTAGGGCTGTTGTACATAGGGTCGCTATGAGTTGCAAGCGACTTGATGGTACATAACAACAACAACAACAATTTTTTTTTAAGTTTTGCATTACTTGAAAATGATTTCTCAAAAATTAAATTAAGAGCAATTAGTTGCAGGTTTGAAAGGTACCTAGGGGCCATAATCTTGGGGGTTCCACCAGTCTCTATCAGACCAAAAAGTCTGGTCCTTTTTTCAGGGTTATGACTTTTGTTCTATATTCTTCTCTCACTCCATCCAGGACCTTCAGTGGTGCCAATCAGAGAGGTCTCCCGAAACTACCTCTCAGTCAAACAGTGGACAGGCCCGCAAATAGTAAAGCCTACTAGGAAATGTGCACCACAGAACAATTAATGAGAAGAGAGCTAGAGGGCAACGTGGGGCCCAGAATAAAGGCTCAGAAGGCAGAATGGAGGGAGCTCTGTTGGCCTAGTGGCAAGAAGCTGCACTGCAATCTCAGAAGCCTGCAGTTCAAATCCACCAGATCCTCTGGAGAAAGAAGAGCAATCTCCTCCTGTACCAGTCAGATCTGATTTGGCGGTACACACACACAAAATAACAAAATAAAATAAGCATTTTTTTAAAGAGACAGGAAGAAATCTAAGGAAGGACAGGTGATGAGGAACCACGTGGGAAGAACATGGGAAACACCTTGTTGCATTGAGGGGACTGTACTAGGCTCACGGAATAGAATAGGCATAAATTGTGGAATGAAAAATGAATTTATTCCTTGAACTTTCACTTATCCACAATTTTTACAAAGGTCAAAGTAATCTTAGTTGGATTGTGGGGATAGTTGCCCAAGTCTCTGAAAGCACGGAAGTCATTGGATATTTTCAATGGGTGAATTATATGGTATGTGAACTTCTATCCCAATAAAGTTATTGAAAGAAAGAAAAAAAAAGAAAGGCAGGATGGATTGAAGAGATACTTAGGAGGTTGAAACAAGGGGTCATGAGAATCGTTGGCTTTGTAGTGAATGAGAAAAGGATAAATCAACTTCCTCAGCACCTTTTCTGACTTAGCTCAGTGCATCAAATCACCATTTTTCTGAGCCGATTTGTCAAGATGGGCTGTGTATGGTGACCTCTCAGACTAGAACCTGTGAAAAATCGAGAAACCCATTGCCATCAAGTGGATTCTGAGTCAGAGAGACCCTGTAGGGCACAGGAGATCTGCCAGTGAGTTCCTAAGACTTAAAATCTTTATGGCAGCTTCCTCTTTATTCCACGAAGCTACTAGGGGTTTGAACTACCAACCACCTGGTTGGCAGACTAATGATTTAACCGGGGGTATCTGGCTAACAGTCCACCAGCATGTGGCCGGGCCGGAATTTTTAAATGCTGAAATGCTTGGCCTCTCCTTCATGCTGAGAGCTAGTGTGTTGTGAGTCGGGCCTGCTTTTAATTGTTTATGGTCAAACATTCTTCTAGGTGGTACATCACTGGTCTGTTGATTTGCTGTATAGAGGTAACTCATGGTTGCTGTGATTCTAAACACTATGACCCTGATGTGCCAAATGTGATATTGGTCACCCATGGTGGACAGTGTTTGGTGGAACTCCCTCCCTGATTAAAACAAGCTTGGAAGCAGAAGTGGCATCTACTTCCAAAATAGCTTGCCTCTGGAAACCCTATGAACCTGGAGAAAGGACGAAAGTTATACAAGAGTTCAGGTCTTTCGTTCATAGGGTACCTATGAATTGCCTACGACTCGACAGCATTTAACAACAACAAGAGGACTTCTTTATAAATGGAGAAAAATTTAGCAACAGTTCAGCAATTTCCATATATTGAGGCTCACTTGGAGGGTCCAGAGGAGCTTTGGAGCGTAGTCTATAGTGTGTTTATACTGTTAAATTTAAATTCACTAGTGGTCTTATAAAAGAAAGATAGAGAAAGAGGAGAAATGTCTTTTTTTATTGCTATGGAAACTCAATGGAGGGTCCCCAAGAGTTACAACTGACTTGATGGCAGTGAGCTTCAAGTTTCCTTTCATAAAGGTCCAGAAATCTCCAAGGTGACTAAATGTTCAACTGTACGACTGGTAACCAAAAGGTTAGTTATTCAAACTCACCAAGAGGCACCTCAGAAGAAAGGCCTGGTAATCAACATCCAAAAGATCTCAGCCTTAAAAACAGCTGGAGTGCACTTTTACTCTGAAAGCCATGGCAACTTGCCACTATCTCGTTTGATATGGTGACTATTTTATAGGAGGACTGGAAACTCTTAAAATGAACTTTGCTCATCTGTCCAATTGCATAGTAATACCTAGTGGGGTGAGTTGTCATGAGGATTCAAGAAATTCTTTTTGTAAAACTCATAGAACATGGCCAGACATAGGTGGACTTAATGGAAATAAACACTAAGCAAAATGGATTCTGGGAGTTGCAAAGAGTTCCTTCCAGTGGGACAGGGAACATAGCAGAGGCAAGACCCTTCCTCATCAAACTGCTCGGGCTGCCCTGCTGGTATCTTGAGTTCTTTAAACTTGAGAAATAGAGAGCATGTGCTTCTGCCCTTCATCTGTCACTCTGCCATGCTGTGGTGGCTTGCATGTTACTGTGGGCTGCAAGCTACGCCACAGGTATTTCAAATCCCAGCAGAGTCTCTCATTGTGAACAGGTTTCATTGGAGCTTGAATGCTGCTACAATGGACTAAGTAGTAGGACTGTTCATCAACTTCTGAATTAAGAGGCACTTAAAAACCTTACAAATATATGACTAGCAGTGGAACACCAACCTGTAGAGGTCCGCAAGTCCTTATATTAGACCTCAGAAGAAAGGCTTCTCCAGACTCACTGTTTGTAGCTATGTGCCGTTGGGTAGGAACAGACAAGAACCGACCCTCCAGTGCGTTTTCAGAGGCTGTGAATTGCACAGGAGGAAACTGCTCATCTTTCTCCTGCAGAGCAGCTGGTGGGTTCCAACCGCATGCCTTTGGGTGGACAGCACAATTCCTTATCCCTGGGTCACGAGAACTCACGCTGCCTTGAAGGCTGACAAATCAAAGGAGAGCAGGTAAGGCAGGTTGCTGGGTCAAAGTGCAAAGACCTGGGTTCCATGAGCCACCTGTAGGACCCAGACTGAGTCAAAAGCAAGAGAGCATTGCCAGTGGCCCATATAATATTCTTTGCAGACCACGCCCTCAGTGAAACTCCATTCTCATTGACTGGCTGCTCACAGCAAATCTCATCAAGATGTTTACATTGTATAAAGTCTCATCAAGGAAATTATTATGCTCTATCAGATCTCATCAAGGGAATGACTACTTCACAACTGTCACACCAAAGAGCTCTCGGCAGCCAAGTTGACACACAACTTTAACCATCACGCCGGGGAGCTGGGCCTCCGGGATTTGATCCCAGACATGCTTCTTAGTAGCTGTGCTGCTTCGCGCAAGGTATTTAATTACTCCGTCATGCCTCAGTTTCTTGGCCTGGGAAATGAGGAAGACTGCACCTATGCCATAGCTGTCGTGAGGATTCAATGACTCATATATGCAAATGAATCAGCGCACACATAGATTCAGCTGCTCTGGACACGTGTTTTCCATTCTCTGGGAGCTCAGTGCCGGCCCAGCTAAATGAAGGGTCACCTTTCCAAGCGGCATAACAAGTAGTGCATCATTTAGAAAATCACTGTACCTGTTGGAGTTGAGTTGTTTCTTTTCATGTGTGAGATGCAAGATTCCTGGGTAAAGAGCAGCATGGCGGCTCTCTTCTCTTCCTTCCCCCTTCATTCCTTCCTCCTCTCTTTCCCCTCCTCCTCCTCTATTCAGTTCCTTCCTTTCCTGCTGGGACAAGGCCCACCACTCATTCCCAGCTCTCCTGGGCAGACACCAGATCTTTAGCACAAGATTGCTTCCAGCTCCAGCCCCCAGGAAGCATAAGTGCACACAAGCCCCAGCCCTCCCAGGAGGGTCTCAGGGCCTCAGGGTGAGGCTAGGATCATTGAGGTTGGGGGCCTCCATCAGCTCAGCCAGGGCAGGGAACGAAACACAGTTAGGCTGCGACAAGCCTCACCTTGGAACAGTGAAAAGTGCTCTACAATGGAACTATTTTGGGCAGCACTTGAAGAAACAGCACTCAAGGATGCTAATTGACTGCAGCCAGGCAGCAAAGTGCCCTGCCACAGAGTGCTGCAGCCTCTCCCCACGAGGAGGCCACCTGGCTTCCTCCTGCTCATCATGACTTGCTGATTTCTCAGGGTCCAGAAGGGACAATTCAAGGAGAAGGCCCCATTGGAGGGTGTGATGTGGAAGGAGGGAAAGGTAATGGGGTGTGTGTGAGAGAATTTTCATCCATGACGTCCTCTTGTCTTGCACAGGAGCAGCACAAAGCTATGGAGGACAATCCCCTCCCACTCAATCCATTCTTCTCAGCTGAGCGAGGACGTCAGTGTTCTCAGAATCCCAGGAGAAGGAGGAGAGGACTGGGCAGTGCACTGCTGCCTGGACTGGGGGGAGGGAGAAAGATGCCATAGGGACGAGGGAGGCTGATGAATTATGCATGGGTGGAGGTGATGGTAAACAGGCCCTGGATGGCTCTGATGAGCTGCGTGCAGGCGCCAGGCAATGGAGAGCTGGGCGCTGAGTCATGGTGAAGGGGTGATTAGTCTGTCAGCTGCACCCACTTCGGGGTGGGGTGAAGTTTGGGGCTGAGTCACACTCTGCAGGGGGGAGGGAGATGAGTTCGGACTCCCAAAGAAATGGGGTTATTGTTGTGCTTAGGTGCCATCGAATAGTTCTGACTCACAGCAACTGTCTACCATGGAATCAAACACTGCCCACCCCTGCCCCATCCTCGCAATTGCGACTGGATTCCAGTCCTTCGTTGCAGCTCGTGTCCATCCATTTCACTAAAGACCTTCCTCTTTTCCCTGTCCCATCAGCTTATCAAGCATAATTTCCCTCTCTAGGGACTGGTCCGTTCTATAACAGATCCAAAATACATGAGATAAAGTGGCCTAGTGGTAAGAAATGGTACTGTCAACCCAAAGGGATACAGTTTAAATCCACCAGCTGCTCCACAGAATGATAGACAATTAACTCCCTTGGAATTAACTGCCTCTGAAAACTCTCTGCTATTGGGTCTGGAATCTGTTGCAATAGCCACACAGCACTCACAGAATTATAGTGCAGTTGTGGGATTTACTAGGGAGGTTAAAAGTTGAAAATTGGATGTAATTCTTCACTCAAGACAGCTTTTCAGGGATGCTCCCAGGTCCTTTGACTTTCAGCCTTGTGGTTATGTCAACTATTGGTCCCTGACAGTACACAACAACAACAACAACTTCCTCACTTCTACGAGACCTTCTGCCTTCACTGCTTCCAAGATGTATTTGTTGTTTCTCTGGCAGGCCGTGGCATAGTCAATATTCTTTGCCAACACCAAAAACTCAAGGGCATCCAGTCAATCTTGTTTCGTCTTCCTTATTCATTCATTGCCCAACTTCTAAGTGTATATGTTTATATGATGAATTTGAAAATACTTTGCTTTTGCCCAAGAAGTAGCTCAGTACTCACAGTGACACCTCTGCTTTTGAACACTTTAAAGAGGCCTTTTGTAGCCATTGTGCCCATTCTATTTTTTTCACTGCTGCCTCCATAGGTGTTCCTTGTGGATCCCAGTTGAGTTCAGACAGTGATAGGAGCTCAGGAGGCACTAGAATAAGATTGGTGTGATAGACCAGGGGCAGGCCTGCTGAAGATATAGGGGTCTGAGGAGATCACACCGAGCAAGAGACATTCCAAGTGATCTTTGATCGTAAGAAGGAGCTAGTCCCATTGGGACAAATATTGTAAAGGACCATTATTGTAGAAATAGATAACTAGTAAAACGTGTATGAGGATCTAAGGAGAGGAGAAGGGGAGCACAGGGGTGAGGGGCATAATCATAGAGTCACACCATTTGATGGGTGGAGGGAGGGGTGGGTCAAGGAAGTGGGAAAGATCTGTTGTGAAAAACAATGTATATGGAATCTGTAAGTAAACCAGAACAGAATAAAAAGTTTAATAGGAGAAGAAGAAGGAGAAGGAGAAGGAGAAGGAGAAGGAGAAGGAGAAGGAGAAGGAGAAGGAGAAGGAGAAGAAGAAGAAG
>NW_006399844.1:2521819-2554659 GCF_000299155.1 Elephantulus edwardii | reverse complement strand
GGAGGAGGAGGAGGAGGAGGAGGAGGAGAAGAAGCAACTGCAGCCGCCGCCGCCAAGCGCTGAGAATCTTGGGAGAGAACATATGTGTGGTATATGGTGGGTTTATTGCTCAAAATGGCTTTCTGAGCCCATCATCTTAGACTTTTTTCCACTGCAGCTGGCTGGGGACATGGAAATAAGGTATACACACCACTCATGATGGGGTTGGTCAGTTTTGCCATCCCACTAGGTTTAGATTGAGTAGGTTTTATAGTAGAAAAGGATTCTCACTCCCACCTAGAAAGAAGTTGAAAATGCAACTTGTATCCTTTAGGTCAGATTCCTATGTCAGGTAGACCTGACCTAGATGAGAGCAGCAGAAGCAGCAGCAAAAAACCAGAGACCATTATGAGATAGATTTGACCCCAATGAGCCAGAGCCAGGGCTTTTCTCCAAGATTGCTGGGGGCCTGGCATGTGGGGTGGGGGACATGGCATTATTGGCATGAGATCTTTGTAACACTAACCTAGAACCATAAGGCACAAGGTCAAAGGGCCTGGAAGCACTCCTGAAAAGCTGTCTTGACTAAAGAATTGCATCTTAGTTTAAATCTGAATTGCAACCTGCTGACCTCCCTAATAGTCCCACAGCTGCACTACAGTTCCCTGAGTTCCGTGTGACTGTTACAAGCAGTTGATAGACTGAGTAGTAGAAAGCCCCTGGGAAGGGCAGTTGGTCTTACTAATAGAATTGATAGAAATAAACAGGTTTGGGGACTGTGGAGGCATGATTTGGATTGAGGATGGGGACTCCTAGGAAGCTCTGGTGGCCTAGTGGTAAGGAACTGTTCTGCCAACCCGAAGGCACCCAATTCGAACCCACCAGCTGCTCAGTGAGAGAAAAATGGACAATCTTCTCCTGTGAAACTAAACTGCCTCTGAAAGTCTGCTGGAGCATCAGCTATGGATAGATTCTGACTTGATGTTGAAAAACAACGGCTCCTTGCGGAGTTAGGAGAGCACGGACTTGGCTGCCCTATGCCACTCACACTCTTTTTACACATAGAAAGGCTCTAGCGTGGGAAAGAGCTTGATGAGTTGGTGGAGGTTAGTGTGGTTGGAGTGAGGAGAAACTGACAGGAAGTGAGGTGGAAGGCTGGAAGTTCTTATACAGTAAAAGAGTAGGAAAGACCTTATGTTCTGGAGCCATTTTAAATTTGTGGGGGGAAGAAAGGCACAGATACTATAGAGAATTTTGGTCTGCTTCCTCATATTGCCTCATATCACAGTACCCCCTCTTATGCACACTTGTTACAACTGATGAACCAATATTGATGCAGTATTATTAATTAAAGCTTTTGGTTTCCATTAGGGCTCACACTTTGTGTCCTCCAGGTTCTGATAGATGCATGATATTGTGTGTCTACCATTGCAGCTCATGCAGAACAGCCCCAACTCCCTGACATATCTCGTGTTCTGCCTGTTCATCTCCCATTTCCCATCAGCCACTGACAACCATTAATCTTTACACCATTTCTACATTTGTTATACCCCCCCCCGCCAATTCCATAGAGTTGTACTCACACAGTATGTGGTCTTTTCAGACTAGCTTGTTTAACAAAATAATATATAGAGTGTCTCCATCCATGTCTTTTTGTGACTTGATGGTTCCCCCCCCATCACTGAATAATACTCCATCCTGTGAAGGGACCATAATTTGTTTATTCATCTGTAGATAAACTTGGTTGTTTCTGATTTCTGGAAACTTTTCTAGTTTTGGAACAATTCTTCTGTAAACATCCATGCATAAGTTTTTTAGGTAACTTTTTATCTGATTTAGGTAAATTATCTAGGAGGATTACTACTAGATCATATGGTAAGTCTATCTTTAGCTTTGTAACACATTTTCAGACTGTCTTCCAAAGTGGCTGTATAATTTTGCATTCCCATCAGCAGCGAATGAGAGTTCCTGTAGCTCCACATAGCATTTGGTGTTGTCAGTGTTTAGGATTTTTGCTATTCTAATAGGTGTGTAATGAGAACTCATTGTTTTAATTTGCAATTCCCCAGTGGTACATTATGGTGAGCATCTTTTCATATGCTTATTTACCATCTGCGTATCTTCTTTGATAAAGTATCTGTTCCGATTTTTGGCCCACTTTTTAATTGAGCTGTTTAGTCTTTTATTCGTAAGCTTTCTTTGTACGTCTTAAATGCACGTTATTTATCAGATAGGAGTTTTGCAAATATTTTCTTCCTGTCTGTTGCTTGTCTTTTCATACCCTTAACAGTGTGCTTCACAGAGCAGACGTTTTTAATCATAATGAAGTCCAACTTTATTTTTTTTTTCACTTTCATATATTTCGCTTCTGGTGTGGCAGAGATTGCATTTCAAGGGCTGTGAGAAGTGGCTGATGAGCTCCTATGGAGCAGAAGGCTTTATGAGTGCAAGTCTCAGGGACGAAATAGCATCACCCTCCCACTATCCTCTCACTACAAGTCTTTAAAAAGTAGATTGTTCCCTTGGCGATGGTGGCTCAGACTGAGAAGTTCCAAAAAAGAGAAATGATAAAATGAAGACAGACAATTTGGGGGACAGTTCAGGTGAGTGTGCTATCTTAACAGAACGCTCAGCTTATAGTTGGTTCACCTTTTACGTCTTTAACAGATGATGTGGAAGCAGGGAGCTCTACTGCATACGGCACAGTGAGTCGTGTAGTTAACGCTAAGGTCATGCCTCTGTTTGTTCAAGGACTGGCAATCTCCTCTTGCACAAGGAGAGTCTCAGAAACCCACTGAAGGATGAGCTACGTGTCAGAACTAACTCAAAGGCAGGCAGTGAGTTTCTAGAAAAGCAGTCATGATTCAATCCTAAAATGCTTGCTTTCCATGCAAGAGATCTAAGTTTGATTACTGGTTAATGCATCTCATGTGCAGCTACCACCCATCTACCAGTGGAAGCTTCTGCATTGCTGTAATGCCGGACAGGTTTAATTGGAGGTTCTAGACTGAGATAGTCTAGGAAGAGGTGATCTATCACTGAAAATCAATCACTGAAAGCCAGATGGATCAGATGGACTTCATGAGTCTGAGATCAACTGACAGAGACTTGAAACCAGCTAATGATAGGAGCATTTATTTGCCAGCATTGTTTTAAAGCCCTCTGCAAGTCATCGTTATCTCCTAACTCCACGGTTCATAACTTCCTGGCTTCTCTTCCAAGATCCAAGCCCTGCCCGCAGTCACCTCACCTGTGTACTAAGGAGATCCTTAATGAATGCACCCGGATGCAAAACTCTCAGTTGAAGCAATTTGTCTGATTCAAAGCAACCTGGTCCACAGTAAAATAATTAACTCGATGAAATTTTAAAAGAATAATCTTCTTGAAAGGGCAAAGGGCCCCAAAGTGAATGCTTTAATCCTAGCTTTTATAATACCATTGAATGCAAATCTCTTAATTCCAGTAAAGAGCAGTGAAATCTATTGATTATAAAAGAGAGGGGAGATGGAGAAGTGCTTAAATTAGGAGGCAAAAAAAAAATCTCATTTTGAGTTTTTCATTTTAGAAATGTAAGAATGTACCATATTTCAGATCACACTTACTTAAAATAGCAAGTCAGAAATGATGACTAAGTGAATAGCAAAAAGTGTTTATTCAAAGAATGTTAGGTTCTGTCTTGGTACTTATTGGCTGTGCCATCTTTAGCTTCTGAGTTATGTGCTGGGTTGTCAACTGTTCAAATCCACCAGACCCTCCTCTGAGGAAAAAACGAGGCAGTTAGCTCCAGTTAAGATTTACAGCCTCAGAAAGCCAATGGAGGACGTTCAGGAGTCAGAATCCACTAGATGGCACTGGATTGGGATCTTGTGTGTCCTCATCTGCAAAATGGGCTACAAGACCGCCACCTTGGCTAATTTGCAGGGCCATGTCGTTGGTGTTGGCCTTGAGTTGGAACTGACTCATAGCTGACCCTCCAGCAGGTTTTCAGAAGCAATAAATTGCACAGGAGGAGATTGCCCATCCTTCTCCCATGGAGCAGCTGATGAATTTTAATCACGTGACTTTAGGATTGCTACACAGCTTCTAATCATTAGACCACCAGCCTTCCCCATAGAGTCATAGTAAGTAACACTGACACCAGGAACTATGAGCTCACTCTACTCCTTGGAAGTGAAGCACACGGAGCAGGGGTTCTCTGTGTTAGCTCATGGAGTCCTTCACCTCAGAGCCACTCCAGCTTGCCATCGCAAGGCATGATCACTTGGTATGTGACATGTGTAACAACACTTTTTATGATGTCTTTCAACCAGACAAGGAAATCTATAACCAAGTAAATGTTTTAAAAAGAACTTGAATAATAATAAAAAAAAGAACTATGAAAATATCACTGCAATCATTTATCATTTTGAGGTTCCTTCCTTTCGAGTAGCCACTTACTAGCTCGTTTTACATTGGGCATGCTATCAAGAGGGGCCAGTCCTCCTCATTGATTAAATATACCACACTTGAAAAAGTAGAGATTCAGCAAAGGAGAGGAAGACCCTCCAGGAGATGGATTAACAGTGGGCATAAGCACAACAGAGATTGTGAGATTGGCACAGGATTGAGCCGGATTTTGTCAGTTGTATATAGTATAGCCATGAATGGTAGCAGACTCTGAAAGGTTTGGGATGGAAGCCAAGAACCACGCTGAGGTAGAAACATTTCTCAGTTTACTGCGCGCCAGGCTACTCAGCAAGGGGAGTAGCACCGGGGGTTTGGCTTGTGGGGGGGGGGGGGGGGGGGGGGGCTTATATGTAGTTGTTGCGCTGGCTCATTGGGGCATAGTTTCTGGTCTTGGGAAACTGGTTCTGGGAAATGTCCTGATACAGGATTTTCTGAGTTCTGGTTTTGGAAAACATCCTCACATAAAATTTTTGAGTTGAGCTTCAACCTCCATTTTGATTTTTTGCCTAATAAACTCCACAGCACCTAACAGCAATAATAAAACCCCTTCACTTCACTCTCAGTTTAACCCTCCAATAACCGGAGAGAATGATATTATTGTCTCCACTTTATAGAGGAAGAAAGTGAACCACAAGGTAGATGCCCAAGGCAGCATAGCTGATAAATCTTAGACACTTTTTCTAGTAAAAGATCTCACTCTCTTGTCTGCCCTGAGCACTGAGCTCTTACAGAGAACTGATATATGGGATCAAATTGACACAAAAACTCGACAGAAAACTTAGAGAACAGTGAGTTTATGTTAATGGGTGGAAACAACTCAGAAAAAGCAGGAGAGAATAAAATGGTAAAGCAACTTGAACATAATCAATGTTCTGGACTTGAAAATGTAGAAATTGTTGAACTGATGTAAATTTTCAGCAATACGTTTGTGGTTTTTTTAAAATCACATTTCTTTAAAATCTGGGTTTTTAAAGGTCATCTGTATCTTTATGCATTCAATAACTATTTACTGAGTATCTACTCTACGACCAACATTGTGCCAAGCATTGAGAATACGTTGAAGAAGGAGTGGTAAGAGACTGGTGGGATCTCTCACACAGAGCTCATTGTTTAACTGCCCTTGAATTTGGACTTTTAACCCAGATCTTCTTCTCAAGTATACTTTGATGTGCCAGAGGTAAGGTCCAGTCTTTCCAGCAGGTAAATCAGGTATCCAGGGTATATGTAATATTCATGGCCTTGTGTATAATCTTTTTACTTGAATCCACCGTCAATGGCTACAGTAACAACAATTAAGAAATCAAAAGACATATTACACTGGGAAAATCTGCTGTCAAGGACATCTTTAAAATGCTGAAGAGTGAGTGAGGATGTCAGTTTAAAGACTAAAGTGTGCCTTATCCAAGCCATTGTGTTTTTAATTGTGGAACCATGTGAAAGCTGAATAATGAATAAGGAAGACCAAAGAAGAATTGATGTTTTTGAATAGTGGTATTGTTAAAGAACACTGAATTTATGGTAGGTTGCCAGAAGAAGTGTAACCACAATGGTCCTCAGAGGTAGGGATGGTTGGACTTTGTCTCACATAACTTTGGACATCTTGTCAGGAGGCACCAGTTCTTGGGAAAAAATACTATACTTGGACAAGTAGAGGTTCACTGAAGATCGGGAGACTGAACGCTATGGATTGACACAGTGACTGCAACAATGGACTTGAACATGATGGAGATTGTGAGGATAGTGCAGAACAAGGCAGAGTTTTGGTCTGTTGTTTATAGAGGTGCAGTGAGTTATAGTCTATCTGAGAGCATCTAACATGGATTGACACAGTACTGGGGTAATGGGAGTAGATGTGTCAGAGACAGTGAGACCGGCTAAGGATAATGCAGGGTTCAGAGCAGATGTAAATAGGGTTGCTATGAGTCATGGGCAACTCGACAGCACATAAAAACAACAACCTAAAAACCGTACAGAATCTGTTTTCCTCATCATTGTGCTAAGAGCTACAGCTTCCCTCTGAGCACTCCTCCCATCCAATAGACCATTTTTGAGGGCTAGGATCAGACCTGTCATCATTGTAATTTCTTTCCCCACAAGCCTGTCATTATTTTTTAGCTCACAAATGCCCAGCAAACAAAAATGCAGGCATCAACTCAACAAACACTGAAGCCTGTCTCAACATAGTAAAAGAACAGAAAGCTGCTATGGAGGCCAAGGTGGTTTTATTAATTACTTCCCTGCCTTCCTCCCTTTCTCCTCCTATGCTTTGAGCAGGAGCCTGCATCTACACACTGAACGCAATGTTGGTGAATAAATGAGAGCGAAGGGACAATCCCAAGTGAGTCAATTAGTTCGGTTCCATCCATATGAGGATTTCAGCCTTTGCTTCTATCTCAAGTCTAATCACTTAACACATAGCTGATCTTGTTACCAGGAAGAACCAGGTAGGGAGACTATCTGAGGGCTGTTCTGCAATGGGAACATTAAGTCAGAGATATGGATCACTTGGTGGAGAAAGATTTCTCGCCTGTTCCTTTCCACAGGCTGCCCCTGTCCTGAGCCTTGTCCTCACTTGGCTGACTCCCCTATCTATTTTAGCTCTATAACCCCCCTTCTCAGGCCCAGACACCTGTATAAACTTGCTTGTTCACTGTCTCCTCATGAATAGCCCACAAGGACCACAGACTTGAAGTCCAAGACAACATCGTCTTCTCACTATCATCCCCTCCTGTGTGCCCGTCACCACAATTGGAACTGAGTAAAACAAAAACACAGAACAAGACTAACACGTATTGAGCACCTGCTGTGCTCCACGAACTGTACACTACCTAAAGATCAATGAATTTCCTTTTCACACATGAGAAAAATCAAAGCTCAGCTAGAAAAAAGGAACTCGTTCTTGGTGGCGTCATTAGTAAGCGAAAGAGTTAGGAGTCAGACCCAGGCTGTCTGGTTCTCGAACCTAAATGGGTGGCCGTGAAACTATCCAAGCACTATGCTGACCACTCTTTGCTTACAACCCTGCAGCTGATCACTCTGCTTCCCCAGCACCTTGTTATCTGGTTCTCTTTGCTGTCTGGCTGAAGGTTGGGAGTGGCTCCTGGGACATACCAACAGAAGGGTGGTGTGCTGGAAAGGAGAAGGTTTGGAACATATATTTCCCTTTCCCTTCCCTACCTCATTTCAGTACTAACGGTGCCTCCTGCCCCTCTGGGCCTCAGTAACACCATTCGCTACTCAGCTCCCCCAGCTCCCCACTGCCTATCATCCCTGAGCACTTTACCATGTAGGGCAACTCCCCCCCCGCCCCCCACAATTCTGCTCCACTTCACTGAGCTTTGTAGACATTGCTGCTGCTTCTTTTTTTGTTTGTTTTTTTTAACTTTTTATTTAAGTAAAATTTTTTATTTTCATTGTAATTTTAACAAAAGTTTACAGAAAAGTTAGATTTTTCATTCATTCATCATTGCATATTTTACCTCCTCTCCCTCCCCCAGTTTACTTTTTTAAAATAAGCATTCATGGTTGCACAATTACCTGCTCTCCCAAGTCCTCTTTGCAATGTGTCTCTTTTTGGGGGGGCTGTTATAAAGCAGGCCTTTTTACTTTTTAAGCACCTTAAAGGTTTATGGCAACCTTGTATCCAGCAAATCCATTGGTGCCAGTTTTTCAATATTTACTCACTTTCGATTTCTGTGCCACATTTTGGTATTTCTCACAATATTTCAAATGCTTTAATAATGCTATTGCACAGTTATTGGACTTACAAAAATCAACAATGAATGAATTTTTTTTTTAAAGAAGTGAACTGGGGAGGGGAAGGAAGGGAGAGGAAGTAAAATGTGCAACAATGAATGAAAATCTAACTTCTCTTTAAATAATGTTCATTAAAATCATAATTAAAATAAAATTTTACTTAGAAAAAGACAAAAACCAAAAAGGAAATCAAACTCACTACCATCAATTCAGTTCAGTCTCACAGTTGGGTTTCCAACAACGTGGGAGGAGATTTCCCATCTTTCTCCCATAGACACATTGGTGGATTTGAACCATCAGAGAGGCATGGCTGTTGGGTTAGCAGCACAACTCACTCCAACACCAGAGCTCCCTAGAAAACACCACAGTACAGAGCAAACATTACCTCTGTATGTGCTCACTCACTCATTGCCATCAACTTGGAACCCACTGATAGATGACCCTACAACAGGTGTCCAGAGACTAGAAATCTCATGGGAGGAGCTTGCCCATCATTTTCTTGTGGAACAGATGAGAGATTCTAACTGCCTGCCTTTCGGTTGGCAGTGCAACTCCTTATCCACCAGACTACTAGAGATCAGAATGAAAAAAGTTATGTGACTCACTTTTTGAACCATTACCTCTATCTTAGTGGACTGAAACCAAATCCACAACATCTCAGAGAAACGCCTGTGTTGTTGGTTCTCTTGTCTCTGGGCATCCTTTTATAACAGTCTATTTCCTCTCTTTGCTTCTGGGGTCTTGATAAATCTTCAAACCTCATTGTCACCTATGGCCTCTTCCTATCATCAAGGCCCACAAACAAAGCCAAAGCCATTGCACTCAAGTCAGCTGCAAATCATAGAAATCCTACAGGATTGGGGAGTTCTGCCTCACAATTTCCAAGGCTGTAATTTTTAAATTCTTTTCTAAGGAGGCTTCAATAGTTTATTTTCCCCTTTTGATAAAATATTCCAGATTCTTGCCTTCCACACGTTTTGGGGTTTTTTTCCTACATTTACTTTTTGTTGTCATTTGGTGCTATTTATTGCCATTTCCCAGGATGGCATATTTAAAATCTTTGCTATTCAAGCATTCATATACACTTTGTTTTATATCATTAATTACAATTGGTTTATGCAATTAATTGGAAGTTCTAAATAGCTTGCCTCCGGAAACTCTATGAACTTGGAAAACAATGAAAGTTATACAAGTGTTCAGGTCTTTTGTTCATAGGGTCGCTATGAGTTGTCTACTACTTGACGGCACTTAACAACAACATCAAAAACAACAACAAGAGGGCTCTGTTGGTCTAGTAGATAGAAAGTGATGCTATTAAGCCAAAGGTGGGTGATTTCAATCTGTGACCCTCAGGCCTGGTTTTAATTGTTTTTGGTCAAAATACTCTTCTAAGTGGTATAGCCCTGGTCTGTCCATTTGCTGTACAGAGGTAACTCGTGGTTGCTGTGATGTTAAACACTGTGACACTAATGTGTCAAATGCAATAATGGTTACCTATGGTGGACAGTGTTTAATGGAACTCCAGGATTAATTAAAACATGCTTGGAAGTAGAAGTGGCATCCACTTCCGAAATAGCTTGCCTCCAGAAACTCTATGAACTTGGAGAAACGATGAAAGTTATACAAGTGTTCAGGTCTTTCGTTCATAGGGTCGCTATGAGACGTCTACGACTCTACGGCACTTAACAACAACGACAGTGGCCTAGTGGTAAGGAGCTGGGCTGTTAACCCAAAGGCAAGCAGTTCGAATCCACCAGATGTTCTGTGGGAGAAAGATGGGCAAGCTCCACCTGCACAGTTTACTTCCTCTGAAAATCTCCTCATGGATCAGCTATGAGTCAGTTCTGATTGTGGATAGCACCAGACCACATTAATTAACATCAAGTACCATTAATTACGTGATGCCTTCTCCAACGTCGACTGTACATTTTCTTTCCCTTAGTCTTCATTTCTCACTCACTCTTTTCTCATCTTTGTTAACTTTCCAAGATTGTTTCTGTGTATAACCCTTTCTTTCCTTGGTTTTTTCTTAATCAACCAATCACACACATTTTGTTCCAATTGTTAATTACAACACCTACAATATCGGATCACCCATTCATTCCACATTTCAAGACTGCAGGTCTTTAAGGAAGCAGACTGCTGCTTCTTTCTCCAGAAAAGTGACTGGTAAGGTAGGTGTGAACCTTTCACCATTTGGTTTGGTTAGAAGCTGAGTGCTTAACCACTGTACCACCATGGTTCCTTGCATATTACATAGCGTAGCAATAAAAAGACTTTAAGTCCCACCCTTGAAGCAGCTCTGGGATGTTGTTCTATCTCTACTCAGACTCCTCTGTCTTGACTATTCAATTAGCTTCCCACATGGCTTCTCCGTAAGCAGGTCATTATGTCTTCAATTCATCATCCGCAGCCATCACTTTTTCAAAATTCTCCAAAGGCTCCCTAAATCCCAAAGACTATCAGACTTCTAAGGCTGGAATAGGTTTTATCCACTTTTCTATTTCTCCCAGGGTCATACCTGTATTCAGTCTATGTTGTGTTGAAGAAAGCATTATCATTATTTGTGAAGTTCCAACCAGGTATAGAGCCCGGGAATAAAGGGTTATGGTAGCACATCCTCAAAGATTTTATAACCTCAATCCATGTTGTCATTTGTCCCAGGATGAGCCACTTAAAACGCCCTTCCCAGCCTTACAGTTCCTATGTGACAGCTCTGTTACTTGTGCACAGAGTAGACAGAGTTCCAGCCTCTCTCCTGCACAGTGAGGCAGGGCCGTGAAATGATCAAGAGCCTGGGCTGGTCAAACTGCCTACCTCCAGCTCCCGGAGCTCCCACCTACTCTCTGTGAACTGCTCCGAACCTATTGTCTCCTCTATAAAATTCAATAACAATAGCACCTATCACAAAGTGCTTTCGAAAGGATTAAATAGCATGATACTTACACTAAACATGGTTCCTGAAACAAAGTAAGTCCACCTCCCCAAAATGTGACTTGGTTTTACTACCTACTCAATTAATGCATATTATTTGGTCCATTGAATAGCTTACACCCACCACCTACCTCTCAATTTGTTGTATTATGATGCTTTTGCATGTTACTAGGAGGCTGGCATTATGCCACTGGTATTTCAAATATTAGCAGCACATGCTTTTTTTGCCATCTAGAAAACATTATAACAAAGAGCAAAGTGAAAGTCCAAAGAGAGAGCTTTGGTGGGAAAATGTGAGCAGAGTTTCCCAGACTGAGCCAGATGAATCAGAAAGGCCAACAAAGACCCTGTGGATCAGAATAGAACATCTTCCAATATAATTGTGGAAGATGAGACTCTCAGGCTGCAAGGCTTTCAAAATACAGTGACTCCAAAAAAATGGACCTGGGTATATCCATGATCATGAAGACGGTGCAGAACTGAGTAACATTTCATTCTATCTTAGATAAAGTCACCCTGAATCAGAGCTGACTTGATGGCAACTTACTATTAAAACGTTTTGCTCTTTGTACAGTCATGGAAGAAATCCTTCCCACTCAAAGTATCATCCTTGCACTTGGTCTTGACTTCAGTTAGGAGCAAGACTGTTAGGCTCCATCCACATCTACTGAATTGGTCTGTATTCCATAACTGGACTGCCTAAAGACTGAACACATTATCCTTGAAAGGAAAAGAACTAGAATGTTCTTTGAAAGTGAAGATGGCACCACTTCATCTCGCTTACTTTGGATGTGTCACTGGGCATGACCCATTGCTAGAAAATGACAAGTTGGGTAAAGAAAAGAGTCAGTAAAACCAAAGAATATCCTCAGTGAGATGGACCCATACAGTGAATTTAGCAACAGGCCCAAACCTATCAGAGATTACAGGCTGGTGCAGGGCTGGGTAACATTTGTCTACTCTGTTCTGTTTTACTTGAGTCTTCAGTAGTTAGAGCCAATTGGAAGGCAATGAACAACGATAGTCCTCGCCTCTCTCTTGCTTCTGTATTTTCTCTGTAGCAGGCAGGGTAACTTTTTCAATTCAATCCATCAGCAAACAAATTCTTTTAATACAGAGCAAAACCGTTACTGAATGGCTAAATAGAAGGTTGGTGAGGTCAAGAAAGGCTTTTGGAATAAGTGATAACTGCGCTGAACTTTAAAATGGTAAAGGTGAAAAGAATGAAGGAAGAGAATTTTTTTAGAAGTAGACATGCTGGGCCCATTGGCAGCACCATGATGGCTGGAGAATGCATTGAAATTGTTAACAGTCACAGCTTGCTTGGCTCCACAGTTAACACTCTTGACACCAGGGTTCAGGAAATCAAAAGACAAATTGCATCAGGTAAATCTGCTGTCAGGGACTTTTCCAGAATACTGAGAAGCAACAATGTTAGTGCAGAGACTAAGGTGCACCTGATCCATTCTGTTGTCTTCGCAATTACTTGCTTTGCTATGCCTCAGAGAGCTGAATAATGAGTAAGGATGATAGAAGAAGAATTGATGCCTTTGAGTTGTGGTGCTGGTGAAAAGTCTTGAGGATACAATGGACCTCCAAGAAAACCAATAGGTCTGTCTCGGAGAGGGTGAAACCAAGTTTCTCCTTGTAGGCTAGGATTTCGAAGCTCCGTTTCATATACTTTGGGCATGTGGCCAGGAGGGATCAATCCTTGGAGAAGAACATCATGCTCAGAAGGGTAGCGTGACAGCGCAGGACAGAAAGACCCCAGATGAGATGGATTGATACAGTGACTAGGGCAATGGGGGATAGATGTGTTGGAGTCAGTGAGAAAGGCTCAGGACAGGGCAGGCTTCAGAACTATTGTACACAGGGTTGCTATGAGTCGCAAGAGACTTGATGGCACATAAGAACAACAACAACAGAGATAGATGGTAAGGCAGAGGGCAGGAGGGATGAGGCCAGTGAGAACAAAGGCAGGGTCCAGTAAATGCAGGGACCTGGGAGCTCACACAGCAACAGAGGCAAGAGTGAGTGGTTTCATTCAACTTGAAGGGTTGTGTTGTTAAATTACAAGATTGCAGCACAAGCAATGAAGCCTGCTCTATCTTCTAACCTGCTTGGGCTCAAGGCCTTAGGATTCCCAGAGGCAATGGCAGAGATAGCCTCACTGCTTGCACTAACATCAGGAGGATGTGGAGCAGCAGGGAGAGAGCTGTTGGAGTGTGATGCTTGGGAGGTCCAGAGTGGGATGGCTCTGGAAGCACCCAGGGGCTAGAGGAGCTAGCAATCTGTCCTCAAGCCTCCCAGTCACAAATGATAATGCAGGCGCCCCTGGATAAGGAGGCAATTAAAGGACAATTAACCTCTGTGAACTGTGGTTCTAAGTGCACGTCAGAAAGAGATTTGAAGATCATTAAATATGAGGGTGAGGAAAGGAGGGGGTTGCAGGGTGAGGGTAGCAGAGAAATTTTTTGTCAAGTACCTTTGGGTAGTTCCACTTAGGGATGGAGCTGGAGCCACTGCATGGGGACAGCAGAAGAACCCAGAAAGGTCCGCATCCTTCTCTTGCATCATGTGCACAATCCTTTCCCCTCCCCCAAACCCCTTAATGAAGTCTGGCCTCACTAATGGATGCAGCAACTGCAGATTCCTATTTCCATGTGCAAATGTTTCCTGGGAGAGGTGAGGAGGGGAACAGCTCCTGACAGCTGCCTCTTAGGAGTCCGCTCAGTTTATTAAATTAGCAGGTTTCTCTCTTTATGTCGAGGGCACTGGAGGATAGAATGCCAAATGGATCCGTTTCATGGAATCTGAGACTGATAAATTTTCAACGCTGGAAGGCTCCTTGGAGAGCATCTGGTACAGCCCCCCTCATTTTTCAGATGAGGAACCTGCAGCCCAGAGATAGGAAGTGACTTCCCTAAAGTCACAGTCGTTACTTGAAACTCAAAACTAAGATGCACCCAGTGATGGAAAGCGAATTTGCTCCCTAATTTATCATTTCTGCATGTTTAGTGTTCTTTATATTGAATTTGCTTTTGATAAGGAGTACCTGCAATCTCAGAGGTAATTTACTGTGAAAGATAATTCTTAAGATTTCTCTTCATTATTAACATTGACTTGAATTATGTAGCATTTTATATCCGAACATGGGTTTAATTTAACCCGTGGCAAACAATTCTCAGTATAGGGAGGGGGGAAAAAGGCCATTGCACAATGAAAAGGCAATTGGGCTTCTTGCAGAGATAATACTAATGTAAGCTGCAATTTCTTGCCTACTTCTGCCTTCTCAATCAGACGTTCACGCTTGTCTTTGAAATCTTCATTAGCATCTGTTGTTAGGCTAGGCACCCTGGAACACGGCTTCAGAGCTCCCTGTTCTGTAGATGCAGCTCGAGAGTTCACGGGCCTCATGCACTTGACACTGGATGAGACCCTGAGGATGCCAAGAGCAGAACCGGACCATTTGCACCTGCTCCCCAAGAAGCTCACTGATTAGCCAGGACTGGGTTGTTCCTGTGCCGTCGAGCAGAAAAGGATGGAGAAGAGTAATGTTGCTCAAAGAAATATAGCCAGTCTTCCAGCATTTGCAAGGAGCTGGACCCGGCCCCAGTGTGACACTCTAGTTCCTCCTCAAATGTTCTGATGTCTGATGTTAGTGGCAATTCCAATTTAAATGAAGAAAAATATGAAAATTCAGTGCTTTGGTCATATCAGCTGCATTTCAAAAGCAGTCCGGTGGGCCTAGTGGCTACCATAGTGGATAGTGCAGATGAGGGCATTTCCTTTGCCATAGAAAGTTCTACTGGACAGAGCTGCCCTTGAGGCTGATGTCCAGGGAGAGACTTTCCTGACTAAGAGGCATCAGAAAGTGAACAAAGAGGTCATGCAGTTTGCACATTGGTATAGTTTCAGCTGGGGAAATGACAGGCAAGGGCTACCCTTCCTTGGCAGCTTTTAGTGTCAGGTTCTGTCATGTCCTCAAGTTCCAACTGGATCTTACTTTCATTGTATTCCACCAAGTAAGAGTAGGTTAAGTGGCCAAGCTCTGTAGGCTGCCTCGGAGTGAGTGCGCATCAACGTTTTCTAGGGCATCTGCATTCTCTTCTCTGTATTCTACTCAGTACTTGAGTTGTGAAGATGTGGTAGTAACTCACATTCTTTACACGCTTCTCACACCCCATGACAGTGCTAAGTTCTTCCAGTGCAATACTCGCGTGTGCTCCTCAAGAACTCCTGTGCACATAGCACGCAGATGCAGAAATGAAGGTCTAGTAAAGAACCTGGCCCGAGTCAGCGAGAGAATGAGTAGGAGGAACTGGGATTTAGACTCGGGGCATCTGCTCCAGTGCCAGGACTCTGAACCAGCATCCATGATAATTTCTTCAAGAGGTAGCCCTATTCCTGGCACTGGGGTGCTTTAATTCTCACTTTGCCCATCCAACAACTAGATCAACGTAAACAGGACCCAACATTCCTGGCTAACCTGCTCTGCATGCTATCGAGTCTCGGAGTAAACGCACATGGAAGGAATCTTTTCCAGAAAAGAAGCAGGGCTGGTCAACTCATTTCTCGGATACGTTCTAATCTTATCCTGGTCAGGTCGTCAGAAAGAGGTGCACCTGGATGGTGTGGGCTAATCATGGGAAGGAATTTACTAAATTTCATTGACATTAGGCCATCAAGTGGTTATAAGAAAAGATGTTACTGTGAAGCTTTTCGTCGAGTGTGCTGACAGGATGCTGTGGAGGACTCGGCACCATAACAGTTTTCTCTCAAGAAGAAACTTACTCTTAGGTTGTCCACCTAGAAAAACCAGAGTTTCTCCTGTGCAGATCATGACACTGAGATTTGATTTGTTCTAGGGGCACGAAGACACTTCAACTTCAAATACATTCTATAGTGATTTTTTTATTAAGACATAAACAGGACAAAGGCAGACACATCATTCCGGAATGAGGTGCCAGAGGTATCCTGTGGCACCATGGCCATCTTTTCATTTATTAAGGTTTGGGAGACTGGGAAAGTCCTCTCCAGAGCACCGGTAGTGGTAGTTAGAACCTATCATTGCTGCTGTCAGAACTGCCAAAGCAGGCAAAGACTAGGATTGAAATGCATGCTTATTTCAAACTTGAACGTTATAGCATCAGTTCTAGGTAGAGTTTCTGCCACCCAGTTTTGTGGTGGTAAAAGCTATGACTCGTGAGAATATTTAAAGACATACCCAACAAATGCTCAATTCTCCCTGAAGATTCAAAGGCTTATTGCCCCTCTTTTAGGTTCCCAGGAAGATTCAAAAGCTAATTGTCATTCCCCAGGATTCTCTGGTAAGAAGCCAGGTACGTGTAATGTAGTAGGTTAAGGGAAGGGCTGCTAACTGAAAGGTCTGAAGTTTGAATCCACCAGCTGCACCTTAGGAGAAAGATAAGTGTGTAGTGTCCTCCTGTTAAGAATTACAGCCTCAGAGACTCAAAGGAGATCTGCCACGAGTTGGAATCAACTTGATTGTAGGGGGTTTTTGAAGGTTTATCTGGAAGTTCACTGTATTTGGGAAATCCGTTGTCAAAGACCCCTGTAATGTGCTAAAGAGCAAGGATGTCAGTTTAAAGACTAAGGAGCTTTTGACCCAAGTCATGGTATTTTCAATTGCTTCCCATGCATCTGAAAGTTGGACAATGAATAAAGAATACTGAAGGAGAATTGATGCTTTTTAACTTGGGATGTTGATAAAGAGTATTGAATATACCATGAACTACCAAAACAATAAGCAAATCTGTCTCGAAAAACAGGGATAAGGTGTTGAGTTCAGGAAAGCTCCACCTCTCTCTTCTCCCCCAGTCCCAAAAACTATTTCTCTGGCAATGGTGTCCGCAGGGGTCCCTGGTTTTGCAGAAAGTGCAACCAGCTTGCTCTTTGGAGAGAGGGATAGTGAAACTGCATCTCACTGACTTTGGGCATACTTGCAGGAGCAATCAGCCATTGGACTATTGGAGATAGACATCACCCTTAGAAAGGCAAAGGGTCAGCAAAAGAGAGGAAGACCTTCACTGAGCTTGACTGACAACAAATGGACTTGAGCAGGACAGGAGTCCTGAGAATGACCCAGGAAAGGGCAAGATTCAGAGCTGTTGTTAATAGGGTCTCTATGAGTCCTAGGTGACTTGATGACACCTAACAACAACAATCTGGAAGGTTTGGTCCAATTTCAAGTGCACGCACCCTGAGGGTAAAACCAGCATAGCTAGTTTCCTTGTCAGAAAGTATTCCAGTGGCATCTGAACCCATGTCTTGAAATAAAATGGAGTTGGGTCTCTACTACAGAGCTAAGCCTTACAGAAGCCACAAGCTCCATATTTTAAGCTCTAATACAGAGTCTATCATAGTTGCAAGTAGTCCTCTGGTTTTGTCTGTTAGGAAAGTGCAGAGCCACATGGGCACCCTCGTCTCATAAGATGTTAAGTCGTAGATCGTGCGTATGCACGAGTCTCACTCCTGGCCTGCTCCTTTCACTCGTTCGCTTGGTTTTGCTTTTTTCATTTGTTTTAGTGAGCCATAAAGACTTCGCTAAACATCTCCAGGGGGTGGGGAAGAAGGAGACTTACAGTGCATGTTCCACAGCAAACAAATTAAAACTTTATTAGGCATTTCTTCACTCCCATGTCCCTCCCTGGGGCTGGGTTTGTTTTCCTGCCCTTCTTTTCCTCTCCTGTTGGTCTCTTCATACACTGCTCCCCCTTCCGATACTGCCTGCAATTTCATAATCTGTTTTGGAACATGTTTCTTTTAATGAGCCATGCCGTTTTAGGATTCTTTGCCTAGAATAGTTATTAATTGTCTATTAGTTCCCTTGATTGTTCTAGGTGTTCTGACTACAATGGTAATAAGCTAGCCAAGGTCCTGGTTGTGACAGAGTTTATATTTTGTTGGTTGTCTGGGAAACAGACAATGAACAAAGAAAGACTAAAAGGAAAAAAAAAACACCAAACCCTCCGTAACTTCCTAGGTGGTAAGCTTTGTAAGGGAAATGTAATTGCTTGCATGGATTCCAACTCCTGTGGTTGTTGTTTGGTGCTGTTGAGTCAAGTATGACTCAGAGCAACCCTGTGAACATTAGATCTGAAACCTAGCCCATCCTGTGCCATCTTCATCACCTCTGCCACTTTAGAGCCCATTGTTACAGTCATGGTGTCAATCCAAGTCACGAGGACCCTATCTAGCAGAGTAGAACTGCCCTGTTGGGTATAAAGACTTGTGGTCTTTAAGAGGACTGATTGCCAGGCCTTTTCTCCTGTGAAACTGTTGTTAGGTTCCAATCACTGACTCCAAAGTTAGCAGATAAATGTGCCATCAGGGGTGTTTGTAAAGGAAGTAGAAGAGAGGGGATAGAGAGGGCAAGACTGAGGAGGAGAGATGTCGCTGAGAGTTGGAGAGAAAGATTCTAAGGAGATGACACTTGAGCTGAAATTGGAATGAAAAGGGTATAGTTCCTTAAAGATCTGAGGAAGAGCACTCCTGGTGGAGGAGACCCTAAGTGCAGAGGCCCTGAAGCAATGACCAGTGCGCTGGGTTGGAAGAATGTTTGTGTCCTCCTCACAACCTCCTACTCAGCCTGCAAAACCCTTTTCATGACCACCTCCTCTCTCCTTGAAGTAATCCCTATCACTCAGAGCCCTTCTTGTTTATACTCCTTCTGTACTTGAACAATAGACACTGAATTGCACCTGTCAGCGTACAAACCTGTCTCTTTCACAGGTCCAGGAGGCCTTAGATAATTAATGTCAGGAAGTCTGAAAATAGCGGCTTCTTTGTAGCACTATTTCTGGCACACAGAAAACACATACTTTGTTTTATGGTGTAATATAAGGGAAGATTTTACTCTGTCCATGAGGTCATTATGAGCTGGAGCTGATTTGGTAATACCTAACAACGATAACACAGACTTCTGGTGGCGTATTCTGTAGGGGGGTGTGAACCCCCCAGGGACCCCTTCCAAAGACAAATGGACAATCTCCTCCCTGGCAATTTACAGTCTCAGAAGCCCAATAAAGAGTCAACAAAGAGTCAGTTTCCACTCGACAGCAATGAGAGAGAAAAAGGGATAGATCAATATACATATCTAGAATGTATTTTGATATGCTGTACAAAATGAGGTCTTAATTTTTTGTATTCATCTATTTTAAAATCTGAACTCTTATACATTGTTAGTGGTTTGTACAAGTGATACCAACCCTCTGGAAGGCAATTTAGTGTTTTCTCAAAAAGTTGAACATAGAGATTCCATATGACCCAGCTATTCCACTGCTTGGAATATACCCTGAGAAAATGAGAACTGAGGCACAAATAGAGATGTGTATACCAATGTTCATAGCAGCGTTATTCACCATCACAAGAACATGGAAACAGCCCAGATGTCCAACCACAATAGAATGGATTGAAAGTTATGGTACAGTCACACAATGGAATACTACACAGCACACAGAAGCAGTGATTGTATAAATTACTATCTATCTTGGGAGGGACTGGACTAGAAAGCATTATGCTGAGTGAACTAAGTCCCATAAGGACAGATACTGCATACAACATTATTGTAAAATGAGTATGAGGATCCAAGGGGGAGGGAGGGTGGAAGCAAATGGGGGAGGATGTGTGGGTAAGTGGGAGGTGGGAATTAATCATGGGGTTGGACAATTTGATAGGGGGGTGGTTTAGGGAAATGGGAAGGAACTGGTGTGAAAAAACAATGTATTTGAATTTTTGTAATTAAACAACACCAATAATAATAATAGAGAAAGCACATTCTTGTAGTCCTTCAAACAAACCTCTTCTATACCAGACCGTGATCCACCCAGGGCTCACATTGGAGCATTTTCTATAGGCGCTGTTCTGAGGGACACTTTCCCCATTTGCAGAGCCACAAGCTGCCTGTGCTCCACTTGTGACCTGAATAGATTAGCAGCAGAGAGCACCCGCCCAGGCGTGTACATTCCGCTGTGCCTTGTGGGCAGGGAGCCTGCCTCCTGCAGCCTCTGAAGAGCCCCTTCTGGGAAAGGAACAATTCTTACGGCGGTATTGGATTTCCCTGCAAGATTTATGACCCAATTTAAAGTTATGGGGCTTTTATTAATTATAATAAACACCAATTTCATTACACTTCAACTTCCAAAGAAATTACATACTATGGAAGGGAAATAAAATGTTAGTTTTGTGCTAATGCCAGGCACACATTAACTGCCTGGGCACCACGGAGTCCTGTGTTCGTGCTGGCTTCTCAGCCAGTGCGGAGGAAGGACGTTTCCGAAGGGAAAAGAAAACACACACACACAAGGAAACCTCGAGTGCTGTTTCTAGGATCTAAGACCATTTGGTCGAAAACAAAGGTGGTGATCTGTTGTCCCTCAGGGTTTGCAGGACCCTTCCTTCATGAGAAATTGAAGTGGGTAGTGTACTTTGGGCTTGAAACTCTGAATTCCTTGTTTCTGACTGGACAGTATGAGTTTAAGTAGGCTTCTCCTTCTGTCTGAGCTCTGGTTTTGCCATGTAAAAAATAAGAGATGAATTTAGGTCAGATATAGGAAGTGTATCTCATCTCTCTGTGCCGACCCCAGTGTGTTGGTGGTAATGCCTAAATGCCTATTGTAAATATTCTCATGCTACAACCAAGATTCCTGAGAAAGAATGGTATGCTCGATTAGTAATGTCTGCTAAGAGCACAAGATAGAAAGGTGGTAGGTGTAGATCACCATGGCAGGCCTTGTACATTGCGACAGTATAGGCTGGATTTCTGTGCTCTAATTCAAGGAAATGGAATCAGCTTGATCCTTGCCACGGTCTTTGCAATTATTTGCTATGCATCAGAAAGCTGGACAATGAACACTGCTTTTTAAAATTTTTTTGTATTGAACACTGCTTTTGAACAGATGAGACAAAGAATTGTCTGAAAGGAATATATGATTATGCATTAAATATATGAGAACAATGTGAAATAAGGGGTGCATTGAGGGGTGGGCTTGGAGAGCAGGCAGGAAAGGGGAAGAAAAAATGTGCAACAATGAATAAATAAAAGAGGGGAGAAATTAATTTTTTAAAAAAATAAAGCTGAGCAATGAATAAAGATGACAGAAGAAGAATCGATATGTTTGGTTTTTTTTGTGAGAGAAGAGTATTGAACATACCCTGGACTGCCAAGAGAACAAACAGGTCTGTCCCGGAGAAAGTGAAGCCAAGTTGCTCGTTGGGGGAAAGGATTTTCAAGCTCCAACTCACATACTTTGGGTACATGGCCAGGAGGGCATCAGTCCTTGGAGAGGGGCATGATGCTTAGAAGGGTGGAGGGACAGTGTAGGAGAGGAAGACAGTAACTGAGATAATGCAGGTAGGTGTATCATAGACAGACTGGCTCAGGATAGGGCAGGTTTCAGAGCTCCCGTGCATAGGGTCTTTATGAGTCACAGTTGACTCAATGATGCATAAAAATAACAACAGTCTGTCATGCCAGGAAAGGTGGAGGGACAAAGTCAGAGAGGAAGATCCTCAACAAGGTACATTGACACAGTGACTTTAGTAATGAACTCAAGCATATCAGAGATTACGAGGATGACACAGGATAGGCCAAGATTCCTATCTGTTGTTCACGGCATCACCATGAGTCATAGTTTACTTGACATAACAATAACAACATCACTCGGGAAGACTTTTGTGGTGTAGTCTGTCAAGGGTTGTGCTGCTAACCCAAAGGCTGTGTCTCTCTGGTGGTTCAAATCCACCAGCACAGTTCTCAGAAGAAAATTTGGCGATATCCTCCCATGAAATTTATAGCCTCAGAAACTTGACGGAGGGTCAACTAGGAGTCAGTTCTGATATGATGGCAATAAGTCTTTTCAGTAAGTAGCAGACCCAGAACGAAATCTCAGGAGCTCATATTCTCAGACTGGGATCTAGAATCTAGATCTAGAATTCACAGGGAGACAATGTCTCACATGTCAGTGTGCCAAGGATTCAATGATGGCAAGTGCATTGCATGTACTGGTAAGCATGTTTTATTTTCACCCTTCTGCATTCCCATGATACTAGGGGCTCACAGGCATGTTAAATGGTAGCCCTCTCCATCCTGTGTGAGCTTTGCAGACCTGCTTCTTTTAAAGCCTCCTCCTCCTCAGTGCTGGACACACAGGCTTCTCAGCCACATGCCCCTGGGACAAAACCTAAACCCCATAGATTCCAAAAAAGAGAACACTAATTGGTCTAAGATGTTACTGTTCTGGTCTTCCTAGCTCTGAACTCCTTTTTGGTTTTGCTGAGGAAAGGAAAATATTTTGACACTTCTGAGATGATGGGGTTTGATGAACTAACTCCCTATGGGGGTGGTGAAGAGAATTCAACAATTTGCACAATTGCTTCATGCCAGATGTGGAAATTAAGCCCTAACTATAAACCCAGAGTATGTTTGGATAATGGTGGGAAAGCCTGCCCTGGCTGGGGGAGGGGGGGTGGGAGACACGGAAGAGGAAAGACAGGTCAGTGTGTGTGTGTGTGTGTGTGTACAGACATGAAGGACTCATGATGCTACATACTTCCAGTGGAAAACAGATCCCACAACCTAAGTGGAATGTTCTCTCCTAGATATCTGGTTCCTCATCCCCCATTAGTAGAGTTGACTTCATGTAGTGCTGTTAGATTGTTATTAGGTGCCATTGAGTCAACTATGACTCATAGTGGCCATATGGACAACAGACTGGAACCTTGTCCTATTCTGTGCCATCCTCACAATCCAGGCCATGTTCCACCATGTCCCTTGTTACAGTCACAGTGACAAGCTATCATGTTGAGGGTCTTTCTCTCTTTATCTGACCCTCTGCATTTCCCAGCATGATGTCTTTTTGCAAGGATTAGTTCCTCCTGACAACTGGTCCAAAGCTCACTGTCCTTGCCTCTATGAACCACCTTAGTGTCCTTCTCCAAGATAAGACTCATTTATACTTCCTGCTGTCTGTGGAATATTCAACACTCTTTTCCAACACCACAATCCAGAGGCATTCATCTTTGATCTTTCTTATTCATTGTCTAACTTTCAGATGCATTTGAAGCAATTGAAAAATGTCATGGCTTAGATCAAGCACATTTCAGTCTTGAAATGGATATCCTTGCTCTTTAACTCCCCAGAGAGGTCCTTCACAGCAGAGTCTTCCAATGCAATACATCCAGTGTCTAAGAGCCTACATTTTAGAGTTATTCAGATCTGAGTTGGAATCTCAACTTCAACATTCAACAGTTGGGCAAATCTGAGAAAGGACATTAACCTCAATGGGCCTCCGTTTCTTCTTCTATAAAATGACCTAAGCAGTAGGGTGGACAATCAGGTGGCAAACGGTGAGTGAATGACAGAAGTGTTACATTCAAGAATATTGGTTATTGGTTGGAGGCTTCAGTTTAACCCTGTCACTGCACAAACATGGACAAGACCTTAACTCTTGCAGGGCCTCAGTTTCCTTAGCTGTCTGCAAGGGAGCAGGACTGTATAAACTTCCAGGCCCTTTCATCTTTCAAGGATTAACTATTTTGCAACATCCCTGGGTAAAGCCCCTTGTCTGGCATGTGGGGAATCTCAGAGCACTATAACTGGTATTGTGAACCTGTGACCAGCTTGAATACAGAAGAGACCCCTATTCAAGCAATATTTTGCGTCTCTTAAGAAATGAAGCAGGTCATCATTAATCTATTCTTTTCCTGCTTGCCACACCAGCCATTGCCCCCCGCAAGCCTCCTATTTTCATAATAATCTTCTTATTTGATATTTGTCCTTTCATGACTGAGTGTCACTCAGAACAATGTCCTCTAGACTCATCTACATTGTGTAGTGTTTCCTGAAGCCATCGTGGTTTTAAATGCTGCGTGATACTCCATAATGTGAATGTACCACAGTTTTTCTACCCATTTGTTTATTAACAGACACTTGCAATGATTCTATGTCTTTGTTATCATGAATAATGCTGCAATAAACATACATGTGAATACAAAAAAAAGAAAGAAATGATGTAGGTAATTTTTTTTATTTTAATGAAAGTTTACAGAGACTTAGAGTTTCCATTCATTCATTGTTGCACTTTTCTCCCTGCTCCCCCCCCCCCATTTGCTCTTCTCTTTGCAAAGTAAAAGAAAAAAAATTCTTTCATTGCTATTCAATCCCCCTACCCAAGTCCACTCCACTGTGCAGCCTTCATTCTGGACTCATGTCATGACAATAATACCTAATCATATATCCCTTTTAAACAGTTCTGTCCCTCATCTGTTTCAATGCAGTATGCATTATTTATCCCCTCTTTCTCAGTCTTCCCTCAGCCCCAGTGTCAGTTCCATTTTACAACAGTGACACCATGCAGTATTTGTCCTTTTATGACTGAGATATTTCACTCAGTCTAATGTCCTCAAGGGTCACCCACTTTGTATAATATTTCTTGAGTTCCTTGCTTTTCAATGCAACATAGTATTCCATTGTGTGAATATACCAGAGTTTTTCTATCCATTCATTTGTTGATGGACACTTGGGTTGTTTCCAGCTCTTTGCTATTGTGAACAAAGCCATAAAAAACATGGGTGGGCATATATCTGCTTGGGTGGTGGCTATGGTTTCTTTGGGGTATATTCCCAGTAGTGGAAATGCTGGATCAAATGGTATCTCTATTTGCAACTTTTTGAGAAAGTGCCAGATGCAGGTAATTTTGACCCTTGGGGTGTTACTCTAGTTTAACTGGGACCAACAGGCAGAGAGCTTTAAAAATGTCTTCATAATTCAAGCACGGCTGATACCTGGATATGTTCCCAGGCTGAGGGAGGCCCACTGGGGAAACCTTTCTTATTATCCTCCACCACACCATGGTCTGCTGTCTATTCCACATGTCCTCAAAGACTGAGATGGCAGGATAGTTGTGAGCCCAGGGCAGGGATGTTAACGAACAGCAAAACCTGAAATCGAACCCTGAAACCACCACGTAACAGGTACATGTCATCTAATTTCTCTTTGCTTCAATTTCCTCATCTGTAAAATGGAGAGCAGGAGACTTACATTTGAAAAGTCGTTTGCTTTCTTGAACTCCTGGTGGCACAGTGGTTAAACATTTGCCTGATAACCACAAGTCTGGCTATTCTAACTCAGCAACTGGTTCTGCCTGTGTGCTGAGAAAATTATTTGGGAGGCTCTCCTCTATGAGGAGAAATGTGGCATCACGACTGGAGGAAGACTCATCAATAACCTCCATTTTGCAGATGATACAACCTTGCAGATGATACAACCTTGCTTGCTAAAAGTGAGGAGGTCTTGAAGCACTTATACAGAAGATCAAAGACTATAGCCTTTAAGATGCACTGCATCTTGACCTAAAGAAGACAAAAAAATCCTCCCCACTGGACCAATAGGCAGCATCATGACAGATGGAGAAAAGATTGAAACTGTCAACCACTTCATCTTACTTGGATCCACAATCGATACACTTGATACCAGCAATTGGGAGATCAGGAGATGCATTGCATTGGGAAAGTCTGCAGTCAGGGACCTCTCCAAATTACTGAAGAGCAATGATGTCAGTTCTAAGGTGTCTGGATTCAGCCTCTGGTCTTTTCAATCGCTTGCTATGCTGCTGAGAGCTGGGCAATGAATAAGGATGTCAGAAGAGGAATTAACTCCTTTAAGCTGTGGTGTTGGAGCAGAGCATTGACTATCCCAAGGACTGTTGAAAGAACAAAAAGACCCATCTTGAAGAAGGTGCAACCAGAGTGCTCCTCAGAGGCAAAGATGATAAAGCATTGTCTTACGTACTTTGGGCATGTTGCTGGGAGAGTCTGTCCTTGGAGAGGGACATCGTGCTTGGAAAGGTGGAGGGGCAGCTAAAGAGAGGAAAGGCCTCACCAGATGGATTAACACAGTGACTGCAGCCATGGGCTCAAGTATAACAGGGGATTGTGAGGAGGCACAGGGTAGGGCAGGGCTCTGGTCTTCATAGGAACTGCTGCTCATAGAATTGCTATGAGTTGGACTGGACTGGATGGCATGTAACAACAAAGACAAAAGGGAGAGACTAGTAGTTGTTGTGGAAGAGGGCTTAGAAGAATAAAATGAGATTTTTTTTTCTAAATGGTAAGCAGCAGGCATACTGTTGTTTGTGCCAGTAAGTAGATTTCAACTCAAAACGAGGCTATAGGACAGAGTAGCACTGCCCCCACAGGGTTTGCTGGGTGGGTTAGTCCATAGGGAGTTGGACGGCTAAACCAAAGGCGATTCCTCATTGGAAGGTCAGATGTACCAGGGTCTCTGCAGGAGAAAGATGGAAAGTCTTCTCCGTGACGTTTACACCTTGGAAAACCAACAGAGGGTCAGCTACGGGTTCTAATGCCATGTGCTGAGTTGAGCTAAATCTTAGTAGGAACAGATTGCCCGACCCTCTCTTCCCTGAATCAGCTGCTGAGTTAGAACAGCCAGCCTTATTATTAGGAGCCAAAAGCTTAACCACTGAGCCAGAATCTCTGTGTATTTAAAAAGTATTTCAAGAAAAATACTTTTCAAATATGAAGGTATTGCTCTAATGATGCTGTTATCCAATCATCTTTTAATGGCCCCTAGGCAAAGATATTATTTATTTGTACCTTTTTCCTCTCTGCCTTAGGGCTTGGTAGAAGGCTTATGAATGGATGAACGAGAGCTTTGCTTAGTCTGTCTTCAGGCTAAGGCTGTGTGCTTATCTCTTTGGTCAGAATGTTCCTTCCCTGAGGATAGCATCTTGCAAGCAGAGTGCAGAAACGGACGTCACTTCCACAATATCCCTCCCCTTTCCCAGTTTTATTTCCCCACCGGTTCAACCCACTCCATCAGCTGTTTTCTTTGGGGGACTCTTCCCTCCCTGGCAGACCAAGTAAGTTCTGATTTTGCATATTCAGAGAGTCAAGTGACTCTGGAACAGCCAGAGGATGAATATTCATCGTCACTCCTCAGCTGTGCAGTGGGCAAGAAACGCTGACTGCTGACGGGGAGGAAGGGCCAGGGCTGCACACTGGTCCTCAGGAGCTCCGTGCTCCAAGAAGATGCAGGAGCCCAACTGCCTGGCTTGTATCAGGGGCTTTTTTGCAGTTCTGTGGACTCTGATGCTCCCCCTCTGACTTCAAGAATGGCCCCACCTTCACCATGACAGAGATGGAGCCTTGACCATTCGACTCACTCACCAATCTGAATCCTGTTGGGATTTATATCATTTGTGATCTGGCAAACAATCTACCGCCATGGACTACAGTCCACACTGCTTCCTGTGACCCATACCTACCTTATCTCAGCTTAGAAAGCAATGCTCACATTATATTCAGTATGACTGGTGATTTTTTAGAGTTGTTCAGCATGACGGTTCTGACCTCACCTATTGTTCACTCTGTTCTGTTCTCCGTAAGCCCCCAGAAAAACACATACTCTCCTTGCAAAAGAGTGATTAGGAGACAGCTTTGCATTTGCATGCTTATAAAAGAACTGGGAACCATAAAGTAAAACAAGCAGCTCCTTTGTTATATATACACACACACACATGCACACATATATACACACACATATATACACATACATATACACACATATATACATATACATAGATACATATATTGAAAAATAGTACAGCTGCTCGGCTCTATTGAATAATATTTGGTGGGGGTGTTATGTATTATGAAGTTTAACTTGTTGTTGTTGTTATGTGCCATTGAGTCATCTGCGACCCTATATATAGCAGCTCTAAACCCTGCCCTACCCTGCCCTGAGCCAGTCTCGCTAATTCCAACACACCAACCCTCATTGCCCAAGTCACTGTATCAATCCATCTCGTGCAGGGTCTTCCTCTCCTGCACTGTCCCTATGCCCTTCCACGCATGATGTCCTTCTCTAAGGATCTGTCTTTCAAGCACATTAGGGAACAGGTGGGAGTTCTGGCATGTTAGAAAGGGGCTGTGTGCATGTGTGACGAAAGAAGAACAAGGAGACAGAGAGACTTTGGAAGAAATGTGAGCTGCTATTCAGAGTATTATGTGTCAAGATGAGACACACTCCCAGATCATTTCCTCCATCCAACTTCATTGATATTCTGCACAATATATATCAAACGCCCTTTTGTTGCTCCAGGAAAAGAAAGAAAAAAAAAAGATGGTTTTGTCCAAGAGCCAATCTCTCTCTTTCTTTCTCTCTCCCTGACTCCCTTCCAATTCCATATTAAGCTCTGTATTGTGGCATCTCACCTCATCAGACACTTCGAGCTGTTCAAGGAAAAAGACCATCTCTTAATCATTTTTGCACTGCCATTACATAGTGCAGTGTCTACTACATGGTGACACTTAATGAATGCTTTTGATACAATGAAATGTGTCTTAAGCCAGCTTTCTCTAATTGGCTCATGTTGGCTTTGGTGGAACTCACGTTTGAAGCACAGCACACCAAAGTCACAGCTGTACATTGGGAAAACAGCATTTTCTAGAAACCATGTGTCAAATTGCGTCGTGTTTTGAAATTGTCCATTTACCTGGAAGGCCACACACCACCACAGTAACATTTCTCATGTGCTAATGGATCTGAAATTCTAGTTGTTGTTCTGAGCTGAAAGTTAGGGCTAAAATCCTGCTGTTTTGAATCCCCAGACAGGAGGTTGTCACAAGAAATAGGGGTTGTAATCTGTCCCTAAAGGTGGGCTGGGTAAGGACCTCTAATGGGAAATGAATCTGTATGGTGCATGATAATAATAATAACCATGAAAATGAGTCTGTGAGCGAGGGCATAGGAAAGTTATGGTAGAAATAGATAATGGGTGGTAAGTATAGGTTATTGAGATAGTTCTAGTAATGGGAATTGGCTATTCACACACTGGAGTGGTCAGTGCTATCAAAAATGCTCTGAGCCAACAAGACGGTGATATCTTTTCCCTGTAGCTATATGAGATGTTATTTTTAGATTCTGTTGAGTCAATTCTGACTCACAGCAATTCTATATATAAAGAACAAAATGTTGCCCAGTCTGATCCGATTCTCACAATAGTAGCTATTTTTGAGCGCATTATAGACGCCATTGTGTCAACACATCTCACTGAGGGTCTTCTTTTTCCCCCCCAACCCTCTACTTTAACAGGTATGATGTCATCCTTCAAAGATGGGTCCCTCCTGATATCCAAAACACATAAAACCAAGTCTCATTGTTCTTTCTTCTAAGAAGCATTCTCGCTGTACTTCTACCAAGACAAATCTGTTCATCCTTTGGCAGTCCATATATAGTATATGTATATTCAACATTGCCTGGCAACATTTGATTCTTCAACTTCAACAGCATCAGTTCTTCTTGGATCTTTTTCCCCTGCTACTGTCCAGTTTCACATGCAAATGAGGCAATGAAAAATATCATGGCTTGGATCAGGGGTGCCATAGTGACTGGCAGTAATTCATCTTACACAAGATACTAGTTGGCAACGGGGTTCTAATTAAGATGACATTCAATCGCATATTATCTCCAAGTGGACTGTGTTGTCACACTTTTTATAGGAAACACATTTCATTTTGGAATCATTTTAGAGATACAGAAAAGCTGCAGAAATGACACAAAGAGTTCAGGTAAACTCTTCACACATCTTCCACTGATGGTGCTTGTTGTTGTTAGATGCTGGTGAGCTGAGCATGGCACATAAGGACACTGTGAACAACAGACCCTGTCCTAGCCCATGCCATCCTCACCATTTCTAACATCCTTGGGCCCAGTGCTGCAGCCACTGTGTTAATCCAGTTCATGAAGGAACTTCACTCCTTCACTGACCCTCCACATTTCGCAGCATAATGTCCCGTTTCAAGGAATAGGCCCTCACGAAAACATGCCCACGGTATGCTTGATGAAGCTTTGTCATTTTGACCTCCAATCCAAGGAGCACTCTGGCTGCACTTTTTCTAAGATATTTGTCTTCATTCTTTCTGAAGTCCATGGGATATTTGCTCTTCTTCTCTAGCACTGCAACTCAAAAGCGTTGATTCTTCTTCTGTCCAGCTCATAGATGTATAGCAAGTTATTGAAAAGATCATGGCCTGAATCAGGCACACCTTAGTCTTTAAACTGATATTACTGCTCCTTGGTTGGAGAGATCTTTGATAGCAGACTTTCACAATGCAACATATCTGTTGATTCCTTGATTGCTAATTCCAGGAGTGTCGATGTGAATTAAAGTAAAATGAAATCATTAGCAATGTTAATCTTTTCTTTATCATGATGCTTCTATTGACCCAGCGGTGAGGATTTTTATCTTCATTTTGCTGAAATATAAGCCATAATTGAAGGCCACTAATTGTAGTAACAGGAAGCTCTGATGGTTTAGTGGTAAGGAATTGCACTGCCAACCCAAAGGTACTTGTTTCAAATCCACAAGTTGCTCCATGGAAGAAAGATAGGCAATCTCCCTCTGTCTCTAAAAACCCACTGGAGAGTCAGCTATGAGTCAGTTCCAACTTTATGGCACTCAATGGAAACTAGCTTTGGTACAATATTAACTCAAATTCATTGCTGTCAGGCCAATTTATGGAAACTTTGTAGGACAAAATTCTTAATTAAATCATAGGCCTCATCTGATGGCCTAGTGGTAAGGAGCTGAGTTGTCAACCCAAAGATGCATGGTTCAAATCCATGGCAGAAAGATGAGGAATCTCCTTCTGTGAGCTTTACATCCTCTGAGAAACTGCTGGAGGGCCAATTATGAGTTGATTCCGGCTCCATGGCATATAACAACATTAGAATTTCTTCAGTTTTCCCAACTAGCATCCGTTTTCTATTTTAGGATTTAGTCCTGTAACTCACTATGAATTTAGTTGTCTTATCTTCTTGATGTGTTGTTAAATGCCATTGAATAGTAGATGACTCATAGCAACCCTATGAACCTATGACCCTATGAACAAATGACCTGAACACTTGTATAATGTTCATAGAGTTTCTGGAGGTAAGCTATTCCAGAAGTGGATACCACTCCTGCTTCCAAGCTTGTTTGACTCGGGAAGCTCCACCAAACACTGTCCACCATGGGGAACCATTCTCACATTTGACACATTAGTGTCACAGTGTTTAGCATCACAGCAGCAACCATGAGTTACCTCTGCACAGTAAATGGACAGACCAATGCTATACCACTTAGAAGATTGTTTGACCAAAACCAATTAAAACCAGGCCTGATGGCTGCAAGATAAAAATCACCCACCTTTAGCTTGGTAGCATCACTTTCACTAGGCCCACTTATCTTCTTAGTTTCTCATAATCTGTCATCATTTCTGGGGTTTCATTGTCCTCTGTTGACTGGGACAATTCTGAGGACTACTGCTTGGTTGTTTTCTAAAATGCCTTACAATTCTGCCCAATTCTGAATGGAGAAAGCACATAGGAATTGACATATCACAAGGCCCACAAGAGTACTAGTTTTCACTGCAGAGCGTCTGTTTGGGCTGGCAAAAATTTTGCAAAAAAATAGTGGTAGTGGTTGCACTGCATTATTAATGTAATTCATGCCCCTGAAACTGTGCACTTGAAAAAAATAAGCTAAGAAAGGGTTTATACACAGACAGACACAATCTTGGAAAGAGAGCAGGAATGGGAAGGGCAGGAAAGGGGAGCAAAGATTGATGGTTAGATGGGGTGGAGGGAAAAGCAATGTACAATGAGGGGTTTATGAGATGGTGTAATTGCATTAACCAATTGCCATTAATAATATAAAATTTTTCAATGGTGAAAATGGCCTATTTATTGCTAGTTATATTTTGTTGTTGTTCTTATGTGCTGCTGAGTTGACTACGACTGCTAGTGACCCTATGGGCAATAGCTCTGAACCCTGCTGTAAGCTGAGCCAGTCTCACTGTCTCTGACACACCTACCCTCACTACCCCAGTTATCATGTCAATCCATCTCATCCGGGGCCTTCTTTGCCCGTGCTGTCCCTCGACCCTTTTAAGCATGATGTTCTTTTCCAAAGATTGGTGCCCCCTGGCTACATACCCAAAGTATGTGAGACGGTTTGCTTCTAAGGATTATTTATCTAGTTATATTTTACTGTAAGAATAAACTAGCCTCTCATTTTTTATAGTTCCTTACATTGATTGACTCAACTTCCCTTCCCTGCTCCAAATGATGACTTGTAAGTACAGTTCGCATTCAGTCTCCAGAGGTGTAGATTCTTAAGTGTGAAGAAAGCAGAGAGCTAAGCCCAAGCTCTGCAGAAACTCCCCAGAGAAGTTGCAGAAAAGTTTTCAGCAGAGGCTGCACCATCCAAATGAGTATTTAACCTCACCAAGTCCTAGCAGAGCCACATAATGGAGTGAGACGGCTACCAGCTGTCGGCACCGAGGCGCAAGTAATGAAGCGGAAACTTGGGGAGGACTCCCAGAGCGAGCCTGGCCTTGGGGAAATGTGAAAATCAAGCCGCTGTGGCCTGCACCAGAATGAGTCCAGGGTCCAATGTGGGAAAGGCAGATGTGGGGACACAACACTAAGACACTGCATGGGAGTGATGAATGAAGGATGGTCAGAGCCCACAGGAAAAATCTAGAAGAGGTAAGATAAGGCTGGGGAGGGTTGTTGTTGTTGTTATGTGCCGTCGAGTTGTTTCCGACTCATAGCGACCCTATGCACAACAGCCCTAAACCCTGCTCTATCCTGCACCAACCACACTGCCTCTGACACACCCATCCCGATTACCCAAGTC
>NW_006399844.1:2486651-2520409 GCF_000299155.1 Elephantulus edwardii | reverse complement strand
TCTGTATCTGCCAATTCCTTTCTATATAATGACTCAGTATATTCCTTCCATCTTCTTTTAATACTTCCTGGATCATTTAATATTCTGCCCAAAGCATCCTGATTACAGCACCTCTAGGTTTGAATTTGTTCTTCAGTTCCTTGAGCTTAAGGAATGCTGAGCGAGTTCGGCCCTTTTGATTTTCGGACTCTAGCTCCTCGCACATTTCATTGTAGTATTTTGCTTTGTCATTCTGAGCTGGGGAGGGAGCATGGGCGTATGTGACTACTTTTGATGGGAAATGTAACTCCTTCCTCAACAAGGCCACCTCAGAGATCCAGACTATCTTATTTAAATTTTAAATCCTAAAGCTTGTGTTCAAAATTCAATCGCAGTAATATTACAGAACTTGTATTTTACAGACAGTTGTCTTTCTGTTATGTAAGTCACCTCTTTCCAATTCTTCACTGCAAATATTTTACACACTCAGTACAACTGTGCACATGAACAATTTCATAGCTTCAGGGTTGCCCATGTGAATATTACCCTTCTGAGTTGTGCAGTGTGGCAGCTGTCCCACTGCACAAGCTCGTCCTGATGTGTGACTGGATGAGTAAATAGTGCAATGCATTCTGGGGGCAGAGTACGTATCCTACCTTAACGTCAGGTGAGCCCTGAGCAGAGTGGCTCCTTTCTCCCAGGGTTCTAAAGTATCTGTAAGTTTCACCTAGAGACCATATCTACCATGGCACTTAACTATTGCAAGAATTTAATAAGGTGTCCACAAAGCTTCTCTTCCACCGCCCTTTACCCTCATTAGTAAGTACCCCTGTGCCCTCTTCCTGGACTAGAGAGGAATGGAGCCAGTGTGTGACCAGCTTGGGGAAGACAGCCGCCATTACCCTCCTCACTCCCAGCTGCACTCTCCTGGCATGGACCAATGAAGGGAAATATTATGGTCTACCTATGGTGGCTTTGCTTTTTGTGTCTAGTAGTCTTCCATAGGATTCTTGCTGAGGGAACCAGCCCCTAGTGGAGCATGTAATTATAAGAATATTTATCTTGCAAACATCCCATCCAAGTGCCCTCTCAACACTGGGAGACTGTGCCTGTCTATTAAAAGAAATGCCCTACTGTGTATTATGTTACTGCTGGGGAGAGTAGAAATACCTAAACACTAAATGTATTATTTTGACTCATGCCAAGTAAAAAAAAGGAAAGAAAATCCTATTAGGTTACTCATCAGCCTAGTTGAAAAGTACTTAACCTCAGCAAAGCAACGCTTGGTCTATTTTCATGCAATTTCCTTACCCAAGAGCAATAAAGACTCCCTAATAGACAGCTTTATATGTACCCAGTGAGGTGTAAGGCAGCCCGTAGGAAGTGGGGGTGGGCACCGAGGGAAGAAAGGGAGCTGCCTGTTTAACCGAGTGCCTGTCTAGTGGGCTGGGATATGGGCCACAGTAGACTCTCATGCAGGATGCTGAAATGTTCATTGATGAGCAAAGTATATGTTCCTTTAACCAGCCTTAGCTAACGACAGCATGAAGCAGGACAAAAGGAGCTGACAGACAGGAGGGCTGGCTCATAGCTTCCTGGTTCCTAGGAGGGATGCTCCGGGTCGTGCAAATGGCTATGTGCTTCAGTACTAACCAAAAAGGTTGGCAGTTTAAACTCACTAGTAGGCACCATGGAAGAAAGGCCTGGCAATTTGCCTCCAAAAGCCAACAGCCTTGGCAATTTGTGAAGTATGGTTCTCTTCTGCAAAGTCACCGGGTATTGGAACTAATCTTACAACAACTGGAATCAACAACTGATTTATGTTTGAAACCCAAACACAAAAAATCCAGTTGAAGATGGCATCCTTCTTAGATATGAAACCAGCCCTCTTCTTATTTCTTTCTTTTTACTATTTATTGTGTTTTTGGTACAAATTTACACAGAAAATTAGATTCTCAGTTTATAACTTGAGGTAGCTCTGGCGGCCTAGTGGTAAGAAGCTGTGCTATAATTCCCAAGTCATGTGATTCAAATCCACTGACTGCTCTGTTGGAGACAGATAGGCAATCTCCTCTCACGCAATTAAGTGCCTCTGAAAATTCACTGGTGGGTCAGCTGAGGGTCACTTTTGACTTGAGGGTACACAATAACAAGAAGAAGAAGAAGCATGTTGTTTAGTGACATTAGTTCCATTTTTTTTTTACCCTGTGTCAGCATTTTCATTATTCCTGCTCTGGTGTTTCCCTTAATTTAACTTCTGTTTCTCATTTTATCTGCTCATTGCTGGCATAGCAACCTTCCCTCTTGATGTGTGAGTTCTTGATCTTCTGGCCTTTCTGCTTCCTCTTCTCTCTGGTTCCTAGTGTCCCTGGTTGTCCATTTCAGCTCTTGTGTCTTTTCTTATCTCTTTCTCACTAATGCCTCCCACTTAACTGTTTCATTTGCAACAGCAGCAGCAGTAACCACTGCCAACTCTGGGACAGGGACATCTACCTCAGCAGCCTCCCAGGCCTCCCACCAGGAAAGTGGCGGGTCATTAGAGACAAAGCATTTGGGCTGCTGCTGCTTCCAATTCTATGGATGGAGCCAAGTCGGATGCTTCTTGTTGTTACTGCATGTCATCAAGTTGGAATCGATTCATAGCTGACCCTCCAGCAGGTTTTCAGAGACAGTCAATCCCACAAGAGGAGATTGCTTAGCCATCTCTCATGGAGCAGCTGACAGATTAGAACCGTGTGCCTTCAAGATTGCTGTGAGCTTCTTATAATTAGGCCATCAGTGCTCCTTCCAGGTTACTCATCATATAAAAACTTCCATTTTCTTCTCCATTCCTACCTTCTTTCTCCTTTGTTGATTATGTCACATTTGCTGTGCACATAAATAAAGTTTGCACTGAATGCAAACAGAGAAATAAGGCTTGGTTTCTGCAAACTCACTTTAGCTAGGAGGCTGAGTTTGAAAATAAAGAGCTAGAAAGTTATAGGATGTCTGGGTTATTGGTAGCTACTTTCAACTTGACCCTCAACTCATGGCTGATTTGATTATCTTGATCCATAGGATTTTCACTGATGCCCTAGTGGTAAGAAGCTGCACTGCAATCCTAAAGGCACATGGTTCAAATCTACCAGTGGATGGTCAATCTCCTCCTATTCAAGTTGCCTCTGAAAACCCACTGTAGAGTCTGCTATGAGTCAATTCTAATTCTATGACACTCAACAACAACAACTTCCAGAAGTATATCACCAAGCCTTTCTTCTTAGTCTTAGCCTACAAGGTCTACTGAAACTTGTACTGCATCACAACAATATAGAAGCCTCTAATAACAGACAAGTGGTGGTTGACTTGGGGGTGTATAGACCAGAAATTAAACTCATCTCCTGTGTAGAAGGAGAGACTTCAATTACTGAATCACTATTGCCTTCAGACTGTGTGAACCACAAATCCAAAGCCATTGCCATGATGTCTGTTCCAATTCATAGTGATGCTACAGGACAGAGTAGAACTTCCAGACAAAGTTGTCAAAGCTTCATTCTTTATGAAAACAAACGCACATCTTTCTGTCAGAGATCCTGGTGGATTTGAACCGCCAACCTTTTGGTTAGCAGCTGAGTACACAACCTCTGTGCCACCAGGGCTCCCAAACTATGTGACCAAACCAAACCAAACCAAACCAAACCAAACCAAACCAAACCAAACCCACTTTACTCGAGTCAATTCCAGCCTTCCCTGTATAATAAAAGAAGCTCCCGTGGTCTAGTGATAAGGAATTGCTCTGTTAAGCCATAGGAACCAGGTTGGAATCCACTAGCTACTCCATGAGAGAAAGAAGCATTCTCCTCATGCAATTTACAACCTCTGAAAACCCTCTGAAGGGTCAGCTGTGAGTCAGTTCTGCCTCGATAACACGCTAACAATAAAATAAAAAACCCTCCTCCCTCCAACCCCATGGAGCCACAGGTGGATTTGAACTACCGGATGTGCCCAGCCTTTTGGGCAACAGTGCAACACGCTATGGACTATGCCACCAGAGTTCCTATGTTCTGCGTAATAAAACTCCTCAGTTGCAGAGTTCTAGTTAAATGATGAAACGAGTACTGTAGTATTGCTAAGAAGGGTAGTGACAAGAACCTGGTTTCCGGACCTTTGCAAATCTGTCTTGGCAGCTCCATTCTGATTGGGAATGCCACATCATCATGGTCTTCATGAATCATTATGTGACAAACGCTGTCATATTAGCGGGGCTCTACAACTCCACACCTGTGACAGGTAGGCTTTTTTAATGACAGTTTTGCTTACTCAAAAACTGTACTGACTTCCTCCTAGTGTCTTTCTGTACTAAAGAAATTGTTGTTGTTAGGTGCTATTGAATCAACCAGTACTCATACAATCCTGTCAAAACAGATCCCACACTGTCCTCATAATCTCCACTATGCCCAAGTCCCTGTTACAGTCACTGTGTCAATCCAGCTTACTGAGGATTTTCCTCTCTGTTGCTCACCCTTTCCTTTCCTTAACATGAAGTCTTTATTCAAGGCCTGGGGCTTCCAACGACATGCCCCACTTTCCCTCTAAGAAGAAACACACACACACACTCATTCATTCATTGCCATTGAGCTGGAACGGACTCACAACTCATCCTCCAGCACGTTTTCAGAGTCTGTAAATTGCATGAGAGGAGATGGCCCCGTTTTCTCCCTTGGAACAGCTGGTAGACTCAAACCACTGCCTGCGTTTGGCTGGCAGTACAAGTCCCTAGTCACTAAGTTAAAAACTACATTTCCCAGACCTCCCACTGTCAAAAGAGCTCACCATCAGATTTCCTTGTGCAAGACCTGCATTAGAACCTAAGTTTTGTGAGGGCCAGTGGCAAAGAAGATTCTGAGAGGCCGTGAAAATTCACTGCAACAGGAAGTATGACCCTGAAGACTAGGAATTATTACTGAAACATATGCTTTCAGCCCTTCTTAGTGTTGTATAAACTACGGAAAACCTAGTGATAAATCCCTGACCTCCTGATTGACCAAGAAGCTCTGGTGGCACTGTCCAAGAATGAGCTGTGCTGCTAACTCCAAGGTAGCAGCTTTCTAGAAGTTCTAATTCATCAACCACTCCACAGGAGGAAGAGGGGCCCTCTCCTCCCATGTGATTTACAGCCTCTGAAAACCCACTCTAAGATCAGCTATGAGTCGATTCTCATGCAACAGCACAGAGCTGAGTTTTTAACCATGGTTGTTTCTAATAGGTGCAACTAAGCGTTAACCCACATGGTAGCTCCAGGAAGAACAAATGTAGCATAACACAAAGTATTTACTCCAACATACAATGGAATAAAATAGTTAATGTCACAAATAGCTGTAGCTTCCAACCCTATGCAACCTCTGTGGGTGTTAGAGTAGAGCTATGCTTGATGGGATATTCAATGGCTGTGAGCTTTCAGAAGTAGGTAGCCAGGTCTTTCTTCAGAGTTACTTTGAACTAGCTCTGGTGGCCTAGTGGCAAGAAGCTGTGATATAACCTCAAAGGCTTGCAGTTCGAGGCCACCTATGGGCAATCTCCTTCTATTCAATTAACTGCCTCTGAAAACCTGCGGGAGGATCAGCTATGGGTCGGTTCCAACTCTACGGTTGGTACACAATATCAATAACAAATCTTTTCATTAGTCATCATGGACTTAACTGTATGTGCCTCTGAGGGATTAAGTTAATGCCAGAGGCTTTTAATTGTAGTGTTATCTCTAGTTTGGAAGCAAGTATCAAAATCCTAAAGAAGCATGCCTACTTCAATAGTATAATGGATGGTGATGATACCCCTGTCTTGGCATCATGGCTCTGCACCTAGCAGGTGTGGCTGGGTCCAGGCTGCAGGATCTTGTGCCGGGATGAAGCAGGCACTAGGCACATTCAACTTTAGTCTGGTGAGTAAGAAAGAACTCCAGGAGTCAACATAATAGTGTCATCAGCTGAGATGTTTTCCATGAATAACTGGTTCCCAGTCACTGGACTGGAGTTCACTGGGATCCCATGTTTTGGGGAAACACCAACCACGCTCCAGTTTATCAAACCGGTTACCATCATGCTGATTCCAACTCGTGGAAATCCCACGTATGTCACAACAGAATTATGTCTCATGGGATTTTTGATGGTTAATTTCTCAGAAGTAGAGCTCCAGGACTTACACCTGACGCACCTCTGGATGGTTCCATTGTCAACCTTCTGGGTCAGTAGAAGAATGCATTAGTTGTTTGCATCCCCTAAGGACTTCCTATTGTTTACAAAAGCATGATCTAGGAAAAGAATGAGCCAGGACAAGCAGGGGTGTGCAGATGCTGCCATTCCCCAAGGCCATCCATTCCCAGGAGCTCAATAATAAAACCGTGTGAAGAAGCAAACCTCCGAGCCAACACAATTGATCCTGCACTGTCTACACAACACTCTTACCATACACACAGCCTTCCCTGCTTGCCGCCCCTGCTAGTCCAGGAATCTTTTATATTTCAAAAATAATTACTCGGAAGAGAGGAAATTGTATCCTCGACAGAGCAGCATCCATTCCATTGGCCTGTCTCCCAAGACCTTTGACACGGCAAGAATATTTTCGTTTCAACCTTTTTCTCCTCGGTGCCATAAAAACTGCAGCAGAAATTTATTCCTTTCCAGCAGCCATAAAAATGATCCCCTTATTTCTCAAAACCCTGGCAAATTAGCACCTTTGACCATCTTTTCTCTGAGGCCCCGTCTGTCTCTCTCATGGCTGGAGACACATGAACAATTTATGATGTCCCATGGAGGGCTCTCCTTTCTTGCATGCTGATAACAGATTCTGACGAGCAATCTCCATGCTAATCTGCCTGTGGGTTTCTCTCAAGAGTGTAGAAATAAATCGAAAATAGTATTTCTCAAAATGGGCTCTGTAGCTTACTAGGTCTACCTTGTAGACCTGGTGTCACACAAATAACGTAATTTGTAGTCAAATAAGTTTGAGGAGGACTGTGTACTTTTTATTCCAGAATGCATATTTACGTAATAAAGGCTCTGATAAATCCTGCAGTAAATAATGAACTAACTCATGGCCATGAAATCAAAACTGACTCATAGCTGACCCTCCAGTGGGCTTTCAGAAGCTCAAAACTGACTCATAGCTGACCCTCCAGTGGGCTTTCAGAAGCTATAAATCACAATTCTTGTCTCCAAAGGAGCATTCTGGCTGCACTCTCTCCAAGACATATTTATTTGTTGGTTTTTTGTTTTGTTTTGTTTTTGGCAGTCCATGGGATGTTCAGTGTGCCTCTCCAACACCACAACTCAAAGGCATCAATTCTTTTGTCATCCCTATTCATTGTCTGGCTCTCAGATGCACAGCAAGTAGCTGGAAAAACCATGGTCTGAACTAGATGCATCTTAGTCCTCAAACTGATATCTTTACTCCTCAATAATTTGGAAAGTTCCCTAAGTGCAGGGGTTCCCAGTGCAATATGTCTCCTTATTTCCTGACTGCTGATACCAGGGATTTTAATTGTGGATCCAAGTAAGATGAAGCTGTTGACAGTTTCAAGCTTTGCCTCACATACTTTGGGAATGTTGCTAGGATGGTCTATTCTGTGGAGAGGGACATGATGCTTAGAAGGGTGGAAAGGTGGGGAAGGAGAGGAAGACCCTCGACCAGGTGAACTGACACTGTGACAGCCGCAATGGGCTCTAGTGTATAAGGAAGTGTGAAGATGGCACAGGACAGGACAGAGTTCAAATCCTCTGTTTATAGGGTCACGGTGAGTCATATCTGACTCGGCACCTAGAGCAACAACATTTTTAATGAGATTAAGTCAATGTTTAAACTCATCCTGTAGATTGTTTCCTGCTTCATGAACAGAAATATCATCTCATTAGCATCATTGAGGTTAGGATTTACTCAACACATGGGATATCAAAATTACATCAGATAAAACAATAGAGGGTAATTAAATAATACTGAGACTCATCCTATTCAGGTTGACATAGATAGATAGATAGATAGATAGATAGATAGATAGATAGATAGATAGATAGATATAGTTGATATAGATAGAGATATAGAGATAGATATACACATAGATACAGATATATAGACATAGATAGAGATAGAGATAAATATGTATATAGATATATATTTTAAGTGGACATCTATTTTTTTGCGACACAACTCAATCTGTACGTACATACACAAATACATATACATATCTACCTCTCTATAGACATGAATTTCCAGAAGTTTAAGTAGGATTTAAAAGAGTCTGTGGCACCAGGTCATTGCTGATGTCAGGTGAAAAAGTAAGGAATACCAGAAGAATGTCTATTTGTGCTTTATTGACTATGCAAGGTTGTTTGACTGAGTGGATCATGACAAGTTGTGGCTGACATTGAGAAGAATGGGAATCTCAGAGTACTTGATTATGTTCATGAGGAACTTCTATCTCTGGATCAGGAGGCTGTTGTGCGAACTGCATGGTTTGGAACTGGGAAGGGAATGCATCAGGGTTGTATTCTATCTCCACACCTGTTCAATCTATATGCTTAGCAAATTATCCAAGAAACTGGGCTCTGTGAAGAAGAATATGGAATCAGTATTGGAAAGAGAGTCAAAAACATGCTGCCGCACACTTTCAAATGAACGACCGTGCTTAGAAACACATCCCCCCCCATGTAAAACCGTCATTTGCAGCAACGTGTTAATAACCTGTGTCATGCAGATGACACATCCTTACTTGTTGAAAGTAAGGAGAATGTGAAGCACTTGTTGCAGGAGATCAAGGAATGCAGCCTTTTGTATGGATTACATCTCAATATCAAGAAAACAAAGATTCTTATCACTGGACTGATAGGCAACCTTATGATGGATAGAGAGGAGATTGAAACTGTCAACAGCTTCATCTTGCTTGGATCCACAATTAAAACCCTCGGTATCAGCAGTCAGGAAATAAGGAGACACATTGCACTGGAAAAATCTGCAATTAGTGACCTCTCCAAATTATTGAGGAGTAGTGATGTCAGTTTGAGGACTAAGGTGTGTCTGATTCAGGCCATAGTCTTTCTGATAACTAGCTATGCATCCAGACCTGGACAATGAATAAGGATGACGGAAAAATAATTGACACCTTTAAGCTGTGTTGTTGGAGAAGAGCAGTGAACATCCTATGGACGGCCAAGAGAATGAACAGATAAACAGATATGTCTTGGAGAGAGTCAAGTTGGATTGCTCTCTGGAGACAAGAATGATGAGGTTTCACCTCACATACTTTGGACATGTTGCTAGAAGGTGCTGTTCCTTGGAGAGGGACATGATTTTGGGAAGTATGGAGAATCGGCGAAGGAGAGGAAGACCCTCACCAGGTGGACTGACATGGTGACTGCTGCAATGGGCTCTTCTGTGTCAGGAAGTGTGAGGATGGTGCAAGACCAGACAGGGTTCAGATCTTTTGTTCAGAGGGTTGCTATGAGTTTTACTTGACTCAACAGCTTCTAATGACAACAGCATAGACGTGTATATCTATCTCTATTTTATACATATCTACAGACATTCCTCTAGGTCATATAGCCCTGGTGGACAAGTTTCTGTACAGCGGTAACTTGTGGTTGCCATGAGGCTGAACACTGTGGCACTGATGTGCCAAATACGTTAATGGTTGGCTACCCAATGCAGACAGAGAGTGTGGGGTGGAGCTCCCCGATTAAAACAAGAAGGAGGAGTGGCATCCACTTCCATAATAGCTTGCCTCCAGAAACACTATGGACCTGGAGAGAGGATGAAAGACACCCAAGCGTTGAGGACTCTATTTCATAGGGTCGCTATGAGTTGCCTGCGACTCGACGGCACTTAACAACGACAACAACAACAACCATGCATATTATTATATAAATATATTTTAATTATTTTGTTATTGTTTCAAAATTATATATGCCACATAAAATTTCCAATAAGTCCTTTTTCCTTGTGTGCTTTTTAGTAGCATAATTTACCTTCATCAAGCTGTATGTATTTCACCCTCATTAGGTATTAACTTTCCTATCAACAATAAATATAAATGTGTATTACATAAAAAAATAAAAAGAAGAAGCGATAAATCACATGGGAGGAGAGTGCCCATCTTTCTCAGAGCAACTGGTAGATTTGAACCACCTGACTTTGGGCTGGCAGTGCAATGCCTTACCTACCAGGCCACCAGGGCTCTGTGGCCATAGGAAAATTTACAATTTGTTTAGTCTAGGATTTCCTATTTATTTAAACAAGGAAAAGTTGTTGTTTCATGGCTATTAAGATTTTTTGTGACAGTGTCTTTTTTGGGGGGGAGCAGATGATGACATTTGGAAAAAGACAAGTTGAATTTTACAACCATGAGTTTGGACAGGACATGAGATTACAGTTTCTACCGTATCTGCTGCTAATGGGTGAGATGCATGCATAGCTGGAGGGGTTGACAGTGAGCCCAGGAAGGAGAGCTGAGGATGTTTCTATTGATCAAGATTGATCCTTCCAAAAGGGGACCAGCTAAATCAGGAAATTGGCTTTAGATAATTGTGACAATCAGCTTTAGATAACTGTGACTGTGCGGATGAGGAAGGCTATGTAGCTGTGTCAGGTACCATCAAGTTGCCTATGACTCAGAGCGTCCCCATCAACAGAGAAGAACCATGCCCTGTCCTTCGTCGTTCTCATCGTCTCTAACATGCTGTCACCCCTTGTGACAGTCACCATGTCAGTTCATCTTGTTGAGGGTCTTCCTCTCTTTCCCAGACTCCTCACCTTTCCCAGCATGCCATCCTTTCCCAAGCATTGGACCCTCTGGACAACATACACAAAGGATGGGAGATGACGTTTCACCATCTTTGCTTCCACACAGCACCTTGGTTGCATTTTCTCCAAGACAGACTTGTTTGTTCTTTTGCCAGTCTATGAGCCAGAGAACCTTTCTGTTCAAAGTATAGCCTGCAAACCAGCAACATCAGTATCACTGGTGAGTGTGTGAGAAATACAGAGTCTCAGTTGAACCCCAAGATCGTCTGAGTGAGATCTACAAACGAGCCTGATCCCTGGATGACTGCTACGCTCAGTAAAATTGAAGCAGCACAGCTGTGTGACTCTCAATACTGACTGAATTTTAAAATCATCTGGAGGCTCAGATTCCTAAGATCTATCCCCAGAAGTTCTCATTCAAATGATCTGAGACAAAGCCATGGCAGCCATGTTTTTCACAGCTCTCTATCACACGAGCGAGCGAGAGAGAATCACTGGTCTGACCCAGAGGAATGTCTTGGATAATGTGATCAGGTTTAGGAGTCTCATAAAGTGCCCTAAGAGCACATTCTTCTTTTGATCAAGGATTCTAGAGAATACGACTGATAAATGGGGGAGATGTGGAACAGAATTAAAATTCTCATGAAATATGGAGGCTGGTTGAACTAGAGAAACTATTGATCTTTAAAGATAGAGATAATTTTTAAGAATTCTTTAGAGATAATCTTTAAACATGGGATAAAAGATATCTCTTGATCTTTTTTTTTTTTTTGAAAGAGAAACCAATCATGTTATTGCTGTGTTGTCAAGTGCCAACAAGTCAACGTCATCTCATAGAGACCCATGTACAACAGAACAAAAGACTGCCCAGCTCTGTGGCATCATTGCAAATGCTGTTCTGCTTGAGCCCATTGTTGCAGCCACTCTGTCACCCCATCTCCTTCAGGGTCTTCCTCGTTTCTGCTGACTTTAGATTTTAGCAAGCACGTGTTCTTCTCCAAGGAGAAGATAACAAGGCCCAAGTAGATCAGATTAAGGCAGGCTATGAAGCACGGCTGACAATCTACTTCTGAAATAATTCACCATTGAAAACCAAATCATAATTTGGCTTAATTAATAAAAAATTCTGCCCCGAGCATTGGGTTCTTTTAAAGGGGTATCTATATGGGATCAAATTGACAACAGTGACTTGAAAGGCTGGATAGGAAGCTTAGAGCATGGTTAGTTTAATGCTAATTGAAGCAAAAAAATGGGGAAAGGAGAATGAGAATGGTTGCACAACTTGAAGGATGTAGCCAATGTCACTGAATTGTGCATATGGAAGATGTTGAATTGGTATACATTCTTGCTGGATATATTTTCAACAACTCATTGCTGTCAAGTAGGCACCAACTCATAGTTGACCCTCCAGCAAGTTTCCAGAGGCTATAAACTGCACAGGAGGAGACTTCCTATCTTTCTCGTGATGAGGAGCTGGTGGACTCGAATCACCTCCTTTGAGTTGGCAGTTCAACTCCTTACTCACTTGACCATCAGTTGTTGTTGTTATGTGCCATCAAGTTAGAACTACCTCATGGGTCACCCTCCAGTGGGTTTTCAGAGGTTACAAATCACTCTAGGGAGGAGACTAGTCCCATGGAGCAACTGGTGGATTCAAACTGGCTACTCTTGGGTTATCAGTGCAACTTCTTACCCACTAGGCTGTAGAGCTCCCTGTTTTCAACAATAACAAGGAAAAAAAATAAATTCTTTAATAAATTATTAAAAAGGGTCACAATTTCTAGCTTATGTTACATCTTTTCTAATTGGGACTGATGAGTGGTGGCTTTGGAATCTTATGACACAGTTCTCCCTGATGTGCGCTAGGATCATTTGAAGAGCACTTGATAGGAGTCCTCAGCACAGATGTTATCAGATATAAAAGCCTCATCACTCTTCTAGGCTCAGTCACTATGGCAACTTCTTCTCTAAAGTAATGAAGAGTTGGACCACTGCAGCTTCTTCATGTCCCAGCACTTTGTTAGACTAAGACCCTGTATGCCCATCAAGTAGAAGGTTAAAGTCCTTAACCACCGAATGCTCTTCCCCTGTGAGCCGGGCGCCACCATCTTAAAATCTTCAATTAGATAGTGAATCACTAATGAGGAATCAGCTTTACCCAGGCTTAGGATTCCTTCACTGGGCACAATGTTTCTTGTGGGGAGAAAAACATTCACACATATTAAGTGCCTCCCTATACTAGGCATTGTCAGTTTAAGACATCATTTCTAGGGGTTAATCATTAGTTTTTCTCTTTTTGGGAGAAGAGAACTGACCTCAAGGATGGGACACTTGAAATCCACTAGCTTATTCAGCCTTGATGACAGAACTGGGGAGAAGTGAGCATTTGAGCAGCAGTAGAATCCCTGTTGGAGGTTCCTCTGGCACTACTGATGCAGTCCCAGGTACTACCTGCGAGTTAGGAAGCCTTTTCCTCGTTGGGGTTGAAATTCATTCCAAGATGACTCTAACTCCCACACACTTTCTACTAACACAACTGATCAAGGCAAAGGTCCTGGTGATTGTGTGGTGGAATTCTTACCTCACATGCAGAAGACCAGGTGCCGCTCCTGGCTCATGTATCTATTGCCCAATCACTACTCATCTGTCAGTGGACACCTGGGTGTTGTGATGCTGCTTAACAGACTTCAGCAAAGCTCTCAAACTAGGAAGGGCTATTCAGAAAGATCCAGAGACCTACTTTTAAAAATCAGCCACTGAAAATCCTGGTGACCACAACAGCCAAATCTTGTTGTACACAAGGTTGCCATGAGTCACAGGCTGTGCCTTAATCAGGGAATTCAGAAGCTGTTGATCTGAGTCAAGAAGATAGTGGAGACACACAAACACTGGTTCAGATGCAGGGCAAACACAGCTGATTCTATATCCCCATGGTCGTCCTGATGGTGGGCAACTAGAAAATTCCAATTCATCAGAAGCAGAGCTCCCCTTGCCTCACAGCCCCTGCCGCTCGCTTCAGAGACGTGTGCTGACACAGATAAGGACGCTTGGTGCATGAGCTCTAGCAGAGTGCTGTGTGGACGCAGATAATATGTAAAGTAGTGATGCTAGAGAGAGTAAAATGTAAGTGTTGACATTAAACTTGTACATTCAGGATTCAGTTGACCACCTGTCATCTGCACTCACAAACAAGAAAAGGGAGACTGTCACTGGTGCATCTCAAAGCCAGTTCGCATTCTACCAGGGTCCAGGGAGAAGCTAGTCTGCCATCAGTCAAACTGAGAAGCCTACCAGGAGGGAGTTAATGAAGTGAAGGCAGCCTGATGCTCTCAGAAAGAGACTGACACTTGGCTGATATCTACTCCTACCCTCATGTCAGGAGTCTGGGGTCCCTTTTCTAACAAGGAGACCTATGACCACCAATTAATGTTGATCAAATAAAACCCTCCTCCCACTCCGAGCCACTTGGATAATGTCGGGGAGGTATTCTATACTAAAGAAAATTTCACTGTTGTAAGTTGAGTTGGAACTTGCTCATAACTGACCCTCTATTAGGGGTCAGCTAACAACTACAAATGCTATTGGAACAGATAACCCATCTCCAGTAGACCTGAACTTCCAAAGAAGCTCAGTTTTTGCTTTGGCAGCACAATGCCCTGTAGACTACATGGAAACATTCTTGTTCTGTGGCTGAATATTTGTCCTCTGCCCTAATTAGATGAAACTTGTTGTTGTAGCAAGTTCAAGGTAATGACACAAAATCCCTGATCACACTGTGCTTTGTAAACACTTCTGAGTTCCTCAGAACATCCTCTCAAGACTATTGGTATCATTTGCCCTCTCCTATGGGGCCACTGTAATGCAATTATCTTATACAACTTTGTATATTTCCCTAGGATTTTGCATGATTTTGATGAAAAGGACTTCTGACATCAGCTCTGTGGCCTTGGCGTCAAGACACGCTGTGGTCTTAGCAGGAAAGTTGCTGAAGAAAAGAAGGTCAGCTGGCACTGAGCAGGGCCGTGACCAAGTGCCTGTCTGGACTTCCATTCCATGCCTGGAGAAAGTTCCCAGCGTTCTAAATGACAGAGTGCAAAGGGCATGCCTAATTGGGTCACTGCTGGCCTGACAGAGGGTGAGGGTCTGGTCTCTTGGACAGTCAATTGAGTGAAAACAGCTCTGTTGTTTTTGGGTCACATCAAGGGTGTAATCAAGCTCTGCCAAGGGTTGAGTATGCAGACAGCTAATGTCTGATTCTTGGGGGAAATGGACTGGAAAAGGAGGTAAGAAGGCTGGAATCAGGGGACTGAAATGGAAAAGAAAATCAGCAACTTCAGGAGCAGTTGTTGGGTGTTGCTGAGGTAAGCCCGGCTCATGGTGACCCCGGGTGACATGGTAGAACTTCTCTTTGGGGTTTGGTTTTTTGTTTGTTTGTTTGTTTTTGGGTTTTTTTAGGCTGTAATCTTTATGGAAGCAGATAGTCAAGTCTTTCTCCTATGTAGCTACTGGTTGATCTCAAACTGCCCACATTTTGGTCAGGAGACGAGCACTTAACCACTGTGCTACAAGGTTCACAAGCCCTTATACAGAAGTTTTATGCCCTTGTCCCATAAAGATGAGATGAGTAGTGGCTGAACACCTAGGAAGACCTCATTACTCACTCACAGCTTACAGAAGGTTCTGACTCAAAGCTACCCTATAGGAAATCATAGAATTCCCCATAGGGTTTCTGAGACTGAAGATTTTGTTTAATTTTTTCCCCCCTCCTAGTTTATTTACAAAATTCAGATACAAATTCAAACAAATTCTTTCCATTTCCTTCACCCCCTCCCACCCATCAAATTGTACAACCCAATCACTAATCCTCCCTTCCCCCTGCACATCTACATCCCTCTGCTTCCAGCCTCTCCCACCCTTTCTGGATCCTTATATTCATTCTACACTGATGGTTTTATACAATATTTATCCTTGTGGGACTGAGTTAGTTCACTCAGCATAATTCTCTCCAGTCCCTCCCAAGTTAGGTAATAATTTGCAAAGTTATTGCTCCTACATGCTTTGTAGTATTCCGTTGTGTGAATGTACCATAATTCCCCAATCCATTCGTTTGTGGTTGGATATTTGGGCTGTTTCCAAGTTCTTGTGATGATGAATAATGCTGCTATGAACATTGGTGTACAAATCTCAGCTGTGGGAAGAGATTGACTCATCTTTCTTCTGTGGAGGGGCTGGTTGGTTCAAACTGCCAACCTTTTTTAGTTGACTTTTAACAGCCCAACATCTAACCCACTACACCACCAGGGTTCCTTAGCACCTCAATTAGTGTTTACCAGGAGGTTGGTGTTAAGTGGCCTTGAGTTGATCACTACTCATAGCAACCAAATAAACAACAGATCTGCACCTTGCCCTATCCTGTGCCATCCCCACCGTCTTCGAGATGCTGAAGCCCATTGCTACAGTCCCGGTGTCAATCCACCTTGCTGGGGTCTTCGCATCTTTCTTTGACCCTCCACTTTCCCAGCATGATGTCTTTTTCCAAAGACTCGCCCCTCCTGACAACACCTCCCAAGTGTGGGAGATAAAGTTTCATCATCCTTGCCTGCAAAAAGCAACCTAATTGTTCCTCCATGGCAGACTTGTTTGTTCTTTTTGGCAGTACAGGGAGGCCACAGCCTTCTCCAACACCACAATTCAAAGGCATCCTGAAGAGGTCTCGGTAGTCCTAGCCCTACGCTCACATCTCATCCTTTCTCCTTCCCACTGTTTACTCGATGTCCCATTTCATCCTTTTTTCTTCCCACTGTTTACTCAGTGTCCCCTGACTGGCCCCGGAGGCTTTCCTCCATCAGGAGCAATTTACAGTCATCAAGATAGCACATCCATCAGGGGAAGGGTACTCAGGTTCATGTCACCATAGAGACATTGCCATTTGGGATGGCCGATGGCTTTGTTTCATTGAAAATATCCTCTGATCCCTGACTCACATAATTGGATAATTGAGATGGGCGGCTAAAGGCAGATGTGTCCCCACACCTCAGAAAACATTAATAAAGAGAACAGCAGTGGCACCCTGCACTCCTGGCAGTTTATGGCACTTTCTGGGAGCTGTGAGTATGTAAGGCATTATCCTCTCCCGTTGTTTCTAACAAAATACCCCAGAACAGCAGGCCCACAAGGACAAGGTGAGGCCATTCTCCATTCCAAAGAACATATACTTTTTTTTTAAATAAAAGAAGCAATTTAATCATTTTGGCTTCCCAGGGTGAGTTGGCAGGCACACTTCTCATCTCACGAATGCCTTCGGGTGAAGGTGTTTTAATAAGAGAGAAAGCAGGAAGAAGATAGCAGAACTCACCAGAGGCTGGGAGGGACCACGGAGTGTGGGGAATGGAGCCCACAGGCTGGGGCGGGGAGGGTGGGGGCAGAGGGGATGAGCACGCAGAGATACATCATGCTTCTGCTCAAACATACACACACATCCTGTAATCCAACACCCCCAGGAGAACGCTGTTAGTGACAACTGAGAAGTGAAGAAGGGAATCCTTGGTATTCCATTTCCTCATTTATATGCGGTTAACAAAAGGATATTGAATATAGTCTGGGAGGGATGTAATTCCCAAATTATTGCATCTTTAAAGATCTCTTTCACCTGTTACAGTGACAGCATGATAGCGATGTGCTGGAGCCAGTTGGGAACTGAACCCTGGTTGATCCATCAACTAACTGTGCGACCCTGAGCAAGTCACGGCCCTTCTCTGAGCCTTACCTTGTTCTAGGATTAAAATAGGAATAACAATAGCACTTGCCTCATGGAATTGTTATGGGTGTTCGATGAGGTAATATGAACAAAGGCTACAAAGAATGCTTGGCACATAGAATTCAGCAAATGATATTCAAATAACATTTTTTTAAAAACAACCCCTCGAACTCTTCCTTATCAAGTTGGAACTAATTCATGGCTTCCCTTCAGAGACTAGAAATCACACAGGAAGAGATTGTCCATCTTTCTCCCAAGGAGCAGCTGGTGGGTTCGAACTGCCAGAGAGAAGCCACTTCTGGGTTAGCAGTGCAACTCCCCGTCCACTAGGCAACCAGTGTTCCCTAAAATAACTTTAGAGGATGCCCACTATGTGTTCTAGGCCTGGATGTAAAAATATGTGACTAATGCTTCTGAAACCCACTGGAGAGTCAGTTATGGGTGGATTCTGACTCAACGGCATACAACAACAACAAAATACAACAACATGTTCATAAGAACAAACAGCCCAGATGTTAGACATTCAATAACAACAATAAGTCACACTTCTTAGGTACTCACCACCTGCAAGCCACTGGACATTACGTTCAAGGAGAGATATCTGCTGCCACCACCCACTCACTAATTCTTCTGTACTGTGGTGGCTTGTATGTGGCTGTGATGCTGGAAGCTATGCCACCAGTAATTCAGATACTAGCAAGGTTGCCTACAGCATGCAGGCTTCAGCAGAGCTTCTGGACTAAGACACAGTAGAGGGAAAGCTTCTGGAAATTACTGCCATCAACTCCACTGTAACTCAGAGCAAATCAATGAACAACAGATTAGAACCTTGCTCTGCTGTGTGCCACCACAAGGAGGTGGGTTGACAGAGTGTTACAGTGAGCTCAAACATGGCTTAGATCTGAGAAGGAGCCCGTGGAAGCCTTCGAGATCACAAATGAACCTCACCTGACACTCATTTTGGTCCCAGAGTCAAGATGGGTGAGTCTCTGGAGGAGGGCATCATGTGTGGTGAAGCATAAACCAGTGAGGGGGAAGGAGCTCCTGGATGAGACGGATTTACTCAGCTGCTGTAATAATGAACTTGAACGTGCCATAGGATGCAGACAAGAGCACATTTTGTTCTATTGTGTATATGAGGTCACCATGAGTCTGTCATCCATCTGTGTCTTGTTACATGCCATCAAAGTGAAACCGATGCATAGCTGACCTAGAAGTGGGTCTTCAGAGGCAGTAAGTTGCACAGGAGACTACCCATTTCTATCCACAGAGAAGCTGGTGGATTTGAACTATGTGCCTTTGGGTTGGCAGCACAGCTTCTTACCGCTGGGCCAAAGAAAACTAAAGTTTCACAGTTGAGAAGTAGTGTAACCAGGTTCAATCCCAAGAGCAATGTCACAGAGCTCTTATTTGTCAATTTTCAGTTTAAAAACAGCATTGAGTCCACTGCATTGGATGGAGAGCTAGACCTTACATTTTACTTTCATCAAAAGAATGCGAACATCCCAATCTTGCCTTGGCTCTTCTTCCTCATATTATCCCACCCTGTTTACTTGTTTTGATTTAGATCAGCTTTTAATTGCACTGGGGAGCTCTAGTAGCCTAGCAGTTAAGCAGTTGTGCTGCCAACCCAAAGGAAAGTGGTTTGAATCCACCAGCTGCTCCTAGGGAGAAAGATGGGCAATCTCCCTAGTGTGATTTGCAGCCTCTGAAAAGCCACTGGAGGGTCAGCTGTGAATTGGTTATCTATCTCCTTTGCCATTCTATAAACACCTAAAGGTCAAGGAATACACCCAATTTGTTCATTACTGTCTATTGACTAGGCAAATAGTAGGCTTTCTATAAATACCAAAGGTTGACTGCCTCTCAGAACATAGAAAGTGAAAATATTTTCAGTACTATGAGAGGAGATGGTAAGAGGATTTTACTTCAGAGTGCAAGGACTTCTCTGAGGAGGTAACATATAAGTTGCATCTAAGAGGATGAGTAGAGGTGTTTCAAATGGAGAAGGTCGTAAATAGATGTGTGTCAGACGTGTGTAAAAGCACATCTGTGTATGAAGCCACAGGAAACTGAAGACGTGAGAAACCCCAAGAGGGGGAAGAGCAGGCACGTGGATTTTAGCATCTTTTGCTTCAATCAGTGTAAACAAATAAGCTTCTGTCTGTACTATGCCCTGGGTGAGGGCCTGTTGCAAGGTTTAATTCATTATATGTGTGAGACAAAGTTTTCATGCTGTTAAAAAACCCTTTGAGGATCGCTTTGAGGGAGACTGAGAGAATGAAGATGGTTTTCTTCTTTATCATCCAAAAAGAGATAGGGTAACGCTTTGATTAGGAGTCTCTGCCTAATCTACAAATGAGCACATCAGTTAGAATTCGATTGGGCTGAAAGAAAATAGAAAAGTCCCAATAGTGGGAGTTCAAAAGCTGGAAGACCAGCTCTCTCATGTGCAGGCTCGGGGATAGACTGTGCTGGGTCAGCCGGGCACCTTGGTTCCATCATCAGGTCTTGGGCCCACAAGCAGCTCCCAACTTCCTGCTTCACCATCTCAAGGGCACCATACTTGTCCATGGCCCAAGATGAACTCTGGAGATTATTCCAAGTTTCCCAAGAAGCAAGGGAAAGGGAGGGTACAGGGAGGAAGCAGCTTCTGGAACTTTTCTGCCTCTATCACATTGGTTATACCAAGGCATATGTCCACACTTGTCTACTAAAAGTGATTAAGAAATGTGGTCATTATGTAAGGGATTCTCTGTTCAGTCCAAATTCACGGGTCCTAAGGTGCCTAGAGCAGATCCCAGGGTGGGCCACCAGCCATCTCCACCCGAAGCAGAGCTAGCCCACTGCACAATTTCATCTTGTCCTAGATACATGCAATGCATTACTGGAGCAGGGACGAAAGAATTTCCCAGATTCACTTACAATTCTATTTATCAAAGAAAGAGTATGCCATGCTTTACCAGAGTGACCTACAGCAATCATCTTGCACTTTAAAAGCCATGAAACACTGAGTTTAAATAAAACTTTCCTCCATTACATTAAACTCCTGGGTCTCTATTTTTCTACTGAAATCAAGACAGGAGACCTGATTCATTGCCCATTCTCTTCCCTCCCCTCACCGAATCTCCTCTCTATTGTGAACATCCAAGGCCCGAGTTAACTGACAAGTATTTCTGCTCAGAGAAACACAAACTCTTTGCCATTGAATTGGAATCGACTCATAGCTAACCCTTGACTTGTTTTCGAGGCTATAAATTGCAAGGGATGAGATTGTCCATCTTTCTCCCTTGGAATAGATGGTGGATTTGAACTCCTTGCCTTTGGGTTGACAGGGCAACTCCTTATCCACTAGGCCACCAGAGCTCCTGACCTGAGAAACTAGAAAGTGTCAAAACCCCAAGCTGTAAATCTTTATGAGAATGAACTTCCCACCTTTCTCCCACAAAGCAGCTGGTAGATTTGAACTACTGACCTTTTGATAAGTAACCTAGCACATAATATATTACCCAAGCAGAACTCCTTTTATAGGCTGTCAAAAGCACTTTTTAAAAAATCACAATTCCATTTGTTCTACCTATCAGGAGGACTTCTATTACCTTTCCTATCAAAAAGCCCCTTTCCCTACTGCCAAGTTTCTGTCAATTCTTTCTTTGAAATCACAGGAAGCCAAGACTATTGGCCACTGTTAGTGTTTAGGAGGATGAAATGAGACAAAATGTGCAAAGAAGCTTAGCACAGCATCTGGCTCTTAGGACATTTTCAATAAATATTAGTTGTTATTATTAAGCAGTCTGGATCGAGCAGTGGTTAAAGAATTTGGCTGCTAGCCCAAAGGTCAGTGGTTTGTACCCACTAACAGCTTTGTAGGCAAGAGTTGATGATGCAGTCTTCTTCTAGAAATGTTTGCAGCTTTGAACACCCTGTGGGAAGTGTTGCTTTGCCTTACAGGGTCACCATGAGTTGGAATAGACTTGATGGCAGTAATAGTAATAGTTGTTGTTGTTGTTAAGTGCTGTTGAGTTGTCGGCGACTCACAGCGACTCTATGAAGGAGAGTCCTTGACGCTTGGGTGCCTTTCATCCTCTCTCCAAGTTCATAGGGTATCCGGAGGCAAACTATTATGGAAGTGGATACCACTCCTCCTTCCAATAGTAACAGTAGACAGTTATAATAGTTAACTATTATTGTTGTTATTTGCTCAATAATATGTGCTTTAGTGAAAATAAAGCTTAGTGAGAAGCTGTGCTGCAATCTCAAAGGCAAATGGTTTGAATCCACCAGCTGCTCTGTGGGAGAAAGATGGGCAGTCTCCTTTCATGCAATTAACTGCCTCTGGATGGGTCAGTTCTGACTTGAAGGCAGCCGACAACAACAATGTTACATACTTATGGTATTGACAAAGAATACTGACCATGCTGCGGACTGCTAAAAAACAAGCAAATTTGTCTTGAAAAAAGTTCAATCAGGGTGTTCCTTAAAAGGCAGGGAGCGAGGCTTTATCTCACAAGCATATAGTGGCCATGTTATCAGGAAAGGCTAGTCTCTGCGGAAGGACATGACGACTGGTAGAGCAAAGGGGCAGCAGAGAACAAGGAAAACCCTCAGCGAGGTGGTTTGATAACATCACTGCAACAGGCTCAAGCTTGACAGTCATCATGAAGATGGCACATGGCTGAGCAATGGCATTTTCCCCTATTGTTCATAGGGCCATTGTGAGTTAAAATTGACCCAATGACAACAATTCCTTACTTTGCAAGTAAAAAAAAAGTGATTTATCATTAGGTCTAATTCTTCATCAAGGATCTTTTTGTGGGTCTCACCAAGCACTATATATTTACTGTGGCATCAACAAGAGCAAAGGTCTCCCCTTTTCCTGCACTGAGCTGAGTTCCAGGGATATCACTACCATCAGCTCAATCTGCCAAATTGTATCTACATAATAAATTGGAAACATCAGTTCCTTCATTCTTAATTATTAAGTAGGATTCCCATCTCAGCCGTGTGCAGATTCCTCTTCATCTCTATCATGAAATGTTCACTTCATCTTGTTCTCCATCCTTGTGACCCTTTTGCTGCTGACAAAGACTAAGGAAGTTAATAAAGTCTTGGTGGCCATCAGACACTCAGTAGGTGGTAACTATCTCACATAGTTAGGGTATGTTATCAGAAGGAACCAATCCCTGCAGCCATGCTGGAAGGCAGTTTGGTCTTTCCTCAAAAAGCTGAACACAGACATTCCATACCACCCAGATATTCCACCACTTGGAATACACTCCAAGGAATTTAGGACTGAGATACAAATGGAGATTTGTACACCAGCATTCATAGCAGTGTATTCACCACCACAAGATCATGAAAACAGCCCAAATGTCCAACCACAATCAAATAGATTGAGAAATTGTGGTACATTTACTAATAGAATGCTATGCAGCACTCAGGAGCAGTGATTTAGAAGATTACTCCCTAACTTAGGAGGGACAAGAGAGCATTATGCTGAGTGAACTAACTCAGTCCTATTAAGGACAAATACTGTATGAAAATTATTGTAGAAACAGAAAGACAACTGGTAAAACGTGTATGAGGATTCAAGAGGGGTGAGGATGGGCAGGTAGGGAAATCCTAAGGTTATACAATCTGATGAATGGAGGGAGTGATGGGTTAAGGAAATTAGAAAGATCTGATAGGCATCTGGGAAGACAGGGCAGTGGTGGACATAGTTCAATGTTGATTGATTTTATAAAATATAGTGAATCAGAATGATTGAGTATACAAACACAATATGAACGAAGGGTAGTGTGAAACACGATGTATACGGACTTTGTGAGCAAACTAAAATAAAATTTAAAAAAATAGAAGGAACCAATCCTTGGGAAAGGACATTATGATAGAGTATCAGGGAAGAAGAGGAAGACTGTCAATGAGAAACCTTGACACAGTGACCGTGTCACTGTGATGATGGGATGACAATCATAATATGACTCAGAGATTTAATGATGGGACTCAATAACAGTGAAAATGAACCGGGGCTGGGTAGAGTTTCTCTGTTTTACAAAGGCTCACTATGAGTCGGAGTCCCCTTGACAGCACCTCACAACAACCCAACAACAACAGCATTCATTCATCATGTTGCAGTTGTCGGTAATGTTGTTATTAATACTTATTGAGCACCTACAATGTGCTCTAGGCTAGGTAGTTTAGACGCATGATCTCGTTTAATCCTCCCAACAGGCCTGTGAGGGAGATATTATTTGTTGTGTTTTATAAAGAACAAAACTAAAGCTCACTGACAGGGTCTGCAGTTCTCCAGGAAACAGAGCCCGAGGCAAAGCTTAGGTGCTAATACTTCCTGAAGAGAGGAGAACACATTCTTCATGAATGAAGTATGAAAGAAGGAACAGGGAAGTGAAGCGGGGTAGGATAGGCAGCCAAACATCTCCAAGGTGCTGCAGAAAGTGAGTGGACCACAGCCTTTCCAGGCAACACACATGGCTGGTCGAACCTGGAGGCTGATTCTGAAGAGGTCAGTAAGAATGTCTACATCACCAGCAGCCTGTTTCAGTCAGGAGAAGCAGGCAAATCACTGGTTACTTCTTTTCATTTCTTGTCTCCTGTTACTCAGAGTGGGCTCCAGACATCTACCCTTAGTCCTTCCCCTATTATACTGTATAAGAGGGATTCAGAACCTCTGTGGGTCCAGTCAAGCTGGATCTGGACATAGAACTCTGTGGCTTTCTCCATGGTAGGAACAATGAAAGCCCAGTCAAGCCCAACCCTCGCATCCAGGGAAGACTCAGTCAATCCATGGAACCTGAGAATCAGGAGATGGTGGTGGTGGCAGGAATGGGCTAAGTGCTTGAGCAGTAGCTCCCAATGGGGAAGCAGAGAGTGTGACTAGAAATGAAGGAGTATATGAGGCCGAGTGGGTGTGAGACAGCACATAGATGGGATCCAGGACAATCAGACAGTTGACAAAGCTGCCTAAGTGTGCACAAATCTATGCGGCCAAACAGTTGGTGCGAGATGGCACATAAACGGGGTCCAGGACAATAAGACAGACAACATAACCTGCCTAAGTGTGCACTGATCACACATGACACAACTAGCATTCAAACCTGACCAGCGTTGACTTCAGAACATTTTTATTTTTCAATGACATCAAAGCATCCTAGGTTTGAGGCAAGCTGGCAAGAGAGCCACGGCTTTTCTGAGCTGAGCTGTGTGACTCAGGACTGTAGGCAGATAAATGCTTACAAAGAATTCCTAGGTGATCCGGGACAAGTATGCCCACAGGCCTGTGCTGCCCTTTGCTGCATCCTAAGAATAGACACTTCTGGAGGGTTTGAGCCATCAGTCTGCTGTGGCTGCCTTAACTCCGCCCCAAAGGCCGCTGCTTTTGCAGGCATGCAGGCATGCCGCGTCATGTGTTAAGCTGTCCACTGAACAGCCAGTGATTTGAAGCTACCAAGCACTCCAAGGGAGAAAGACGGGCAGTCTCTTCCTATAAAGATTTACAGGTGCAGAATCCTGATGGGGAGTCACCACGAGTCAGGATTCACTCCTGGACCACGGGTTTGGCTTGGGATGTGAGTGGCTAGGGCTCTGCCCTCACTTTTGCCTGCCACATGCCAAGGACAGCATGGCTGATGGTCAGTGGATCTATTTCCTTGAAGAGTTAGCAGGAACTGCCGCATACGTTACAGGAAACGACTTCTGTAAGTGCCCAGTGACATGATCAAGAATCTAAAAAGTAAGACTCTACAGCTGCACCAAGTGGAGACTGATTCACAAGAAGATGTTGACCCTCATTGGGGGCGTATATTGCGGAAAGATAGGCCACCATCGGCTTCCCTATATTTTTGTATTTATCTTTCTTCCTCCATCTCCAAAGCAGTAATGGATCCTTCTCCTCTCCAGGAGGAGCCCCCAGCCTGGTCTCCTGGGTCTCAGTAACCCCTTCCTTAATCTATCCTAATTCTGAATTAGTCTTTGAAATGCAAAGGCTCCCATCATGTTCCCCCCTCTTTCCCATAAACCCACTACTAACGTGCCTACTGTCTTTAGAGTAAAACAAACATAATCCATCAAGTATTAATTATAGCATTTCCTCTCTATCAGGCATTGGGCTGAGCATTGTGGGGAAGATAACATTAAAAAGAATGTAATCCCTGGCCTCCAGGGTGTGAGAATTTAGATACCACAGACACAGACAAATGCTGAGTAAATGTGAACTTCCTTCAACCTAATTTCCCAATTTTTTACCCCTTCTTTTCTGTGTCCCTGGTTGATGCAAATAGAATGTGCTCAACCATCAGCTGAAAGACTGGCAGTTTGAACCCACCCGGCAGCCACAATCTGCTACTATTATGATTATTGTTGTTTGGTGGTGTTGAGTTAGAACCCATAGCCTCCAGAGGGTTTTCACAAAGGCCGTAAATCACATGGGAGGAGACTGTCCGTCCTTCTTCCAAGAAGAAGCCTGTGGATTCGAAACCTTGGGTTGGCAGCGCAACTCCTTACCACTGAGCCTCCAGAGATCCTCCATCACAACTACAATCAAACAAATCCTACGAAACATTCTACCCTGTAATATATGAGGTTGCCCTGAAACAGAATCAACTCAATGGGCTACAGTTTTGTTTTGCTTTTGTCCTTTGCTTAAGTCAAGCTGAGCTTTGTTTTCCCCAAGCTTCCGACCTCCCTCACTTTACCTCTTTCCCTGCCTGTCCCCTCTACCTCGCTTCCCCTCTTCCCACCCCAATGTCCTTCCCTCCAACTCTGCTCAGCAGCAACATCGTGATAGACAGGGACAAGAAGGAAGTTATCAGTGGTGTCATTTGACTCAGCCACAATCAACATCCATGTTAGGAGCAGTCAAGAAATCAAAAGATGCATTGCATTAGGGAAATCTGCTATTAATAACCTCTTTAAAATGCTGGGGAGCAACGATGACAATTTAAAGACTAAGGTACACCTACCTAATCCAAGACATTGTCTTTTCAGTTGCTTCTTATGCATCTGAAAGTTGGACAATGTTAGCCAAAACATTAACTTTGTTTTGTGCGGAAATAAACATTGTATTAAAGAGAGAGAATTAAGATGGGATATAAGCCCCATCCTACTGTTGGTGTTAGATGCTATTGAGTCAAGTATGACCCATAGTGACTCAATGAACAGTAGATCTGAACCCTGTCCACCCTACAAGAGGCTTATGTAAGCTCATGGGACCACAGATGCTAGGTGTTTCTCTCTTTCAGAAATGCTCACTCGCTTAGAACATAGCTTCCAACTGCTCGTCAGTTTCTTCACCAGCAGCCTGAATCACCCACAGTTGCCACCCAGCTGTGCCACAACTGAGAGTCTATAAGATCCTGGCCCTTCTTTCACCAGTTTCTGCAAAATAAAGCTGCATGTCTAGGGTCATGTGATTCATTCCCAGGATGGGTCCGAGTCTCTAGGATACCTTCTAGCCAAACACCACACCCAAGGGACACAGAGGAGCCAGGAAACGAAGAGAAGAAGGAACTATTGGTGTCAGAAATCAAGGACTTATCCAGTGGATCAAGCATTTGGGACAATATTGATCAGACTTCTTCTAACTGGTCTGCTACTAAGCTTAGCAGACCAAATTATAAAAACAACAATGAATAAAGAAGGCCAAAGAGAAGGCAAAGTTCAGATCTTGTTCACAGGGTCACTATGAATCGTAGGTGACCGAACAGCTTCTAACATCCACCACCAACAACCCTGCTTGGCAGAATCTTGTTCACCCTTCAGAGGCTTTCTGAACAGAGACGCTCCCATAAATCTTTTGCTGATTACCCTGGTCCGCTGTAATCTTTTCTTACCCCCTCTAATCTCCTAAAGCATTTTATATACGTCTCCATTCAATATTTTCCATCTTAAAACAGACACAAAGATTTATGTAAGTAACTTATCTTCGTAATTGGACTGCAACCCTTTAAGGGTAGGAACATTGTTTTCTTTTTTCTTTGCATTTCCAACAACTAGGAACATGTTTGTTTCTTGATTATTGCCAAGCATGCACTTCACGTGGACATCATTTAAGCCTGGCTTTTTTGGTGGCATGGTCTGTAGGAAGTCACACTGCTTAGTCAAAGACGGTGCCTCTCTGCTGGGTGGAATCCAGCTGCTGCTTGGGCTGATGGGCAGCATTCTCCCATGTCTCTGAAAACCTGCTAAAAGGTCAACTATGAATCAGTCCCGACTCAAGAGCAATGAATTGGCTGATTGGTTTCTTTTTTTGAACCAAGGAAGCACTCTGGTGGTATAGTGTGTTAAGTATTATGCTGTTGTTTTTGATTGCTGTCGAGTTGAGAGTGACTCATAGTGACTCTATAAACAAAAGACCTAATTAAAGCCTTTCCATAACTATTGTTATTTCTCCAAGTTCATAGAGGCATGTGGTTTAGGAAGTGGATGCCACTCCTGCTTCCAAACCTGTCTTACAACTGGGAGCTCCACCAAACACTGTTCACATTGGGAAACCATTATGGTATTTGATACTCCAATGACACAAGGTTCAGCATCACAGCAAACCCGGGTTACTTCACACAGCACATTGACAAAGAGTGATGTACAAATGGGAAGAGCGTTCCTCCAGATATAACAGCACTAGTCTCATTTAGCAGTGGTTAAGTGTTGTCAAGTTGAATACGACTGAGAGTAAGTTTTGCACAAAAGACCTGAAATCTCTTCTATAACTAACATCATTTCTGTACAGAACTCTGTTCTATATCTAACATCATTTCTGTACATTTATAGAATTTAGAGAGTTTGTAGAGTTTAGGAGTTTGTAGAGTTTCCAGAGGCATCTAGTTTAGGAAGTGGATGCCACTCCTGCTTCCCACATAGATCAAACTGAAAGGTCATCCAAACACTGTACAGAATGGGTAACCATTGTGGTATTTGACAAGACTACGGAATAGTGTGCGGCTCACAGCAACACCAAGTTGTTCAGTTCGGCAAATAGACAAGAGATTGCTGTATCATTCAAGGAATATTCATTCAAAAATTAATAAATTAAATTAATTGTGGCCCTCAGGCCCTGCGGGGTTTTAAGCCACACCTTTGAGTAGACTTAATAAGCGTTAAGTTCCTAATGGAAAAGTCAGAGGTTCAAATCTATCTGTTGTTTTATGAGTGAAATGTGGTCGGTCTCCTCCTGTTAAGATTTACAACCTGAGAAACTTAAGGGAGGGTTGCTATGAGCTGGATTAACTCATTGTTAGTCAGTTTAAGTTTTATTTTTTGTTTTGTTTTCCTCTATATTAAAGAATCTTTTACTTAATAAGAGAAAGAGATTTCCAATAGTTTCATTTAAATAACTTTTCACGCTCTTTTTAGCATATTTATGAATTATCAACTATTAGCCTGCAGGAGAACTGTGAGCTGGGAAAAACAAGAAGTAAACAAGAAGCCTAATATTATTGTAAACCACTGTCCATTAATGATTTCCTAAAAAGAAGAGAATAGATCTTTGTTGACTATGAAATAACTGAGAGCCTTGTTCTTGGTGTCATTTGCCATTAAGTTGGAACCGACTCATAGCTGACCCTCCAGTCTATTTTTAGAGGCAGTTAATCACACTGGAGAAGATTGCCCATCGTTTCCTCAGAGCAGCTGGTGGAGTCAAACTACCTGCCTTTTGGATTGCAGCACAGCTTCTTACCAGGGTAGTGGTCTATTTTCAAAAGCAGGATTAAGACAGAATATTTACGTTATAGAACCCTCAGTGAGAGGTCAGAGGTTAAGATATAGAGACGCTGGCTTCATGGAAGGCCTCCTTGGATTACACTTACCGTACAACACAGCTATACTGGGAGCATTCTCTGGTGTCTTCCCAACGTCTTGAAGAGTCTGGTTCTGAGTTAGCCTGGGGCTTCTGGTTGGTTGCCAGGTAAGGGCAAGGAGTGGAGGCCTGCTGTGGGTTAAAAAAATGATCCCCCAAAATATATCTAGACCAACTTCCTGGAACCTGTGAATTCAACTAAGATCTTGAGAGGAAAGGCCTATTCTGAATTATTTAGGTGGGCCTGAAGTACAGGCACATGCATCCTTATATATAAGAGGTAGAAGGGGCCTTTGACAGAGAAACACACAGAGGTGAAGGCAATGGACTATGGAGACAGAGACTGGAGTGATGTGGTCACAGACCAAGGATTGATGGTAGTGAAAAGAAGTCAGAAGAAGCAAGAAATAGATTCTACCCTATAGCCTCCAGAGGGAGTACAGCCCTGTGGACACCTTGATTTTAGATTCCTGGTCTCCAGAATGCTTAGAAAGTCAATTTCTGTTGTTTTCAGCCATCCAATTTGTGGTAATTCATTTATGGTAGCTATGAGCTGCAACCGACTCGACGGCACATAACAACACAAGAACAGAGAACTGGGATTGTCTGTTGAACAACCTGTCCCTGATGCTTTGTAATTATAGGTACGCTGGGGTGGAGGGTGAGGTTCCTGAGCAGAGTTTGGGTTAGATGTCTACTGCCTGGTGCCTTGGGCAATGTAGATGCAGGAGGTAGACTAGGAAGAACCAGTGAGTCAATGCAGATCTTCAGGCAGGACGCCAGGGTCAATGAAATGCTGCTGTCCTGCCACGGCTACCAACAGAGTGTAGATCTGGATCCCAGTGATTTTGGAAAGATGTCCACTTGACCTATGATTTTCAAAGGATCAGACTCCTTTTGGGGGCTCGATTCTCCAAAGCAGGGTCATGAGCAGATTGCAAGGTGGAACGGGAACTTGTAGATATCTGGAAATATATTGCTCTTTTCTACATATGAACACCAGTGTTCTGTGCCAGAGAAGCTCTATCAAAGACATGCTGGTGACACTAAGTCCCTCCAGAGTCCCCATAGGAAGCAGTGAGGTTCAAGGCTGTCCTTGGAGCTCCAGGTGATCCAATTACACTCCATCATCCCCAGCGTCCCCAGAGCCTGGCTTTAGTCTCACTCATTTCTAGGGACCCTGAAGGGTATTTGATCAGGAGCTTTGTTTTACCCAGCATGTCCAGCCTTCATCAGAAGACTGTGTCCCAATCCGCCAAGTTAGTGAGATCTTTGAGTGAGTGGATATATATGACACTTAGACACCCTGCTGGCACAATAATTAAGTATCTGGCAGCTAAGCAAAAGGTTGGTGTTTTGAATTCACCAATGTTCCCATAAAGATTACAGCTTAGAAAACCAAATGGAACCATTTCCTCAGTAACATAGGGTTATTATGACGTGAAATCAACATGACAGTGCTTCTCAACGGGAAGCTGGCATAAAGCAAACCCTCAGTGAAACTCTCAAACTCATTGCCACACAGAGACAGAAGAGACTCATAGCTGCTCTTCCTGTGGGTTTCTGAGTCTGTAGATTGCATGAGAAGAGATTGCCCAGCTTTCTCCCATGGAGCCCCTGGTGGATTCAAACCTAAGGTCTTTGGATTAGTGTTGCAAAATCCTAAAGGCCACGCCACCAGAGAATGAGCTAATGATGTTCGTGAATTCATTATTTCTTTAGTCAGCATAGCCCATGTTCATTATATTGTGAAATGCAGGACCTTGCCCTGGAAGGAGAAGGGTGGATGGAGGTGTAAAATGTGTGTAATAATGTCTGCCTTCCAGGAATCCCTGGATAGTGCAAACAATTAAGTGTGTCTGGAGTGTTGAGTCCACTCAGGGATGTCTCAGAAGAAAGGCTTGGCAATCTATTTTTTAAAAACTAGTTTTTGAAGGGAGCTCTGGTGGCCTAGTGGCAAGAAGCTGCACTGTAATCTCAGAGGTACGTGGTTCGAATCCCTCAGATGCTTTGCTGGGGAAGGAGGGGCAATCTCTTCCTGTACCAGTCAGATCCAATTTGATGGTACACACACAATAGTAACAATTCTTTTTAATAAAACTAGCTTTTGAAAACCCCATGATGCACAGTCCTGCCCTATACACATGGGACCATCATAAATCAGAATTTCTTCAAAGGCAATTGGTTTAGTTTTGTTATGTTGATATACAGATTAAATAAAACAATGCAAACAAAGTTTCTAATATGCCGACTACTACTTCTAAATAATGAAATAGTATTGATAATAACATTAAAATATTAATCATTGTTTTTGGTAGTATTTCTGCAGGAGATAGAGCACAGTTAGGAGATGGGAACATGCACAAGGAATGCCTAGACTCAAACAAGTGCTCAAATAAGAGGAGTTAGGCAAGGCAGGAGGCAGGTGGAACATCCTGGAGAGGGGGAGTGGGTAGGGCCAGGATGGAAGAGCGGAGGAGGGGGTGCACAAGCCAGAATCCAAGCGGAGGGAATCACTGATTCACTGGGGGAAGCACTCCAGCATTTAGCAGGGAAGATGATGGAGTTACTTTTAATTATCTTAAAGACCCTTGTGCAAAATGGTCTTTGGAGTTTGGATGGGGAATTATTGCTGCAGCATGATCGGTCCTGATGGCCCAGCATATATCTCTGACAAAGACAGCATTTGTAAGATAAATGTCTCACACAAAGCTAATTACAGGGAACTTTCCTGGGAGAGAGCGGGAGATGAGAGCCTTCTCGAATGTGCCTGCCTTCACCTCGCCTGACACAGCTCCTCCCTGCCTCCCACAACACAAGAGCCTGGAGGGAAATGGTGAACACAGCGGAGCTGCTGCTCAGTGGTTGACAAAAGCCAAAGATGCCATGTGGTGCTTGTCCAGAGCTGCTGATGGGTCTGGAAACATCTCTTTGGCCCCTCATTGACTCAGAAGTCACTCTACACTTTGTTTTGGGAGAAATAGAATAGCAAATTTAGTCAAAGAAACAGGCTTCCATTCCCTCCCCAGATCTTGATTACGCCTCCAACTCTTATCTCACAAGTGGGAAAACCAAGGCAGGCTGGGTGGGAACTTGGCCAGTGTCACACAGCAAAGAACTACCACTATTAAAGTACTATACTTGATGAGGAGGCCTGATGGTACAGTGGTTAAGTGCCTGGCTATTAACCAGAACTTTCAGAAGTTCAACTCTACCATGCGTTCCCCAGGAGAAAGATGTGGCATTTTGCTTTCATGAATATTACAGCTTTGGAGAGTCTACGAGACAGTTCTTATGACAGTGAATTCAAACCATGTTTGAGTTGGCAAGCCAAACTCCTTACCACTAAGCCATTAGAGCTCCCTTGAGGTTACGAGGTGGTGCAAGTGCTTTGTACTCAGCAACTACTGGACAAGTTTGAGCTCAAGTTCGTCCAGTAGTACCTTGGAAGAAATAGTCTGGGGATCTTCTTCCATGAAGGCAACAGCCAAGAACACTCTATGGGGCAGTTCTACTCTGTGACAAGTGGGGTCACCATGAGTCAAAGACAAACTCAGCAGCAGCTAACAACATCATCGAAGCCCTGGAGAAACCTCCCTCCTCCTACACAGACAGCTGATACGCTCCTGGAAGGACAGTGATAGCTTTCCCATTCCCCAGCTGGCTGAGGACCCTGGTCCTCACCACCTGGCACTATGAGGGACTGCACGAATGTGATTCTTTGGTCCCGTTTGCTCCAGTTCCAAGCCCTCAGGATAGGCACTTGAGCCTGTCCTCACAATTCTACCTCCAAAACACAGAATATTCCTTTGACGGAGAGGCCCTGAAGACCACAACGTTTGACCCAGCAGGTAGGGAGGGTAGAGACTGAAAAGCTCGAGATTTATGAGCCTAGTGAGTCCTTTGGCTTCGATCTCTGAGCCAGGCACATCCACCAGCAGAAGAGCGAAAACAGGCGAAGTCCCAGTCCTGAGCAGAGCTCTGTGCCAAGAGAGGAAATGGAACCCATTTCTCTTGGCCCTTTGGGTCCCCTGGCAGATGACAGGCTGATGAACGAGGACTGTGCCTGAGAAATATTTCCAGTTTCCCGGGTTGACTGGTTTATCCATCTCCTCAAACCCACTTATATGAAAAGTATGGGCAAACACTGCGGGAATGAACTGTATTCATCATCTAGTCCAAGGGCCTCATTTCATAGATGAGGAAATTGAGGCCCAGTGTAGAAAAATGACTTCTCAAGGCCACACAGGTTACCAAGGAGGAGGCAAGACTGAGCTCCCAATCTCCAGACTTGGCACAAAGCACTGAAATAAGTTTGTCTGTCTGTCTGTCTATCTATCTGATCATCTTTCTTCTTTCCCTTCCTTCCTTCCCTGCTTTTTCCTTTCCTTTCCTTTCCTTTCCTTTCCTTTCCTTTCCTTTCCTTTCCTTTCCTTTCCTTTCCTT